>NC_041366.1:8508065-8613065 GCF_900634415.1 Cottoperca gobio
GAGAGAGGAGAGAGAGAGAGAGAGAGAGAGAGAGAGAGAGGAGAGAGAGAGAAGAGAGAGAAGAGGAGAGAGAGAGGAGAGAGAGAGAGAGAGAGAGAGAGAGAGAGGGGAGAGAGGAGAGAGAGGAGGGAGAGAGAGAGAGAAGAGAGAGAGAGAGAGAGAGAGAAGAGAGAGAGAGAGGACGGAGAGAGAGAGACCATCTTGTTCCTCTCTTATTCTCCTCTAGCCTGACCACATTTGTGGATGTGTGTGTGTGCTCGACTGAATGCATGAATATGTGAAAGAGAGTCACATATGGGGGAGTATTTGTGCACATGTTTGTGTGTATTTGTATGAATGAATGTGTGTGGTTGTGTGTGTGTGAATGGAGGCCCCTGGCCAGGCCATACGTTATTGATGCTCCCGCCTCCGGGTACGTCGGGGGAAATGGATGTGTGTGGGAGTGTGCTGTATATGTCTGTGTGTGTGTGTGTGTGTGTGTACAGGGGGTCACGTTGTGTCGTCAAACGGCGGCTGGTGAAAGATGGCCAGCGCTGATATGATCAGTCATCTGTTGATCAAGATGTACTGCTGCCGCCTTGTCGCAGTTTCTCTCTTTGAAATTCACTGTTAACTCTGTTTTTTCTCACTTCTCTCTCTCTCTCTCTTTCTCACTCTGTCTCTTTCTGTCTTTGTCTCCATGTGTCTCTTTTCATTTGTCTTTGAATTTCACTCTTGCTTTTTTCTCTTCATCTATTCATTTTCAATGGACCTCACTGTAAGTACATCTGGCATTTTTCCAAAGCTGTAATAAAGAAAGAAATAATGTTTTTAAAAAGTGTAATAAATATAGCATAGTAAAACACGAAAAAGAATAAGCTACAACATGAAAGATACTCCTAATAATAGTATTTAAAGAATAATTCAGTGGAAAATACTAAAAGAAAAATGTTTCTTTTTTGTCTTGTTTTCCTCACACTCTCTCCATCCTCAGCTGTTTCTCTTTCTTACAGTTTATCATTCTCTGATGTCTATTCTTTTTGTTTTAGGTTTGCTTTTCTGTGTTGTGTCTTTCTTTCTTTCCAATATCTCACCATCTCAATATTTCTCCTTTGCACATTGCTTTCTCTCTATCTCTGTGTTTGTTTCACTCTCACTGCACATTTTTGGATCCCTCTGTCACTCACTGTAACACAGTCTGGGTATTGTCTCATGTGTCTAATGTGACTTTGTGGTTTTTACAGTATTGATGTCCATGTGTGTTGTGTCTGTGTGTCTTTATACTCAGATTTTTTTTTCCCCTCTTACGTCGCTCAATATTGTTCTCCTCTGTCGTCTCTCTCCTCTCTTGCCTCTGTCTCTTTCACCCTAGTCTTTCTCTTCCTTTCATTAAAGTGTCATGTTACATGAACACACACACAGACAGGAAACAGTAACACACAATCACTCTTACATACTCCGTAACTCACACAGATGTTCAAATGCACGTACACACATTCAAACATTGAGTCAGACCACATACTCTACAAGAAACACACATACACACACATACACACACACACGCACACGCACACACACACACACACACACACACACACACACACACACACTGCGGTAAGTAGGTAATGTGCTTTAGAAACAGTGGTTAACTGTAAAACACCAGTCTAAAGTGCTCTGCTCTGTGGTGAATAGCTAATGGGCTTCAGAGAGTTTGGTTTTTTAACCTTAAGGCGCTGTTGTTTTCTGTGGTTAAAAGATATGGGGTATTACTGTGTGGTTAAGATAGTGTGTGTGTGCACGTGCGTAAGCATTTGTGTATATGTTTGTTACTTGCTAAGAGATTAGTGCCAGCAGTAATTTAATTTGAAATCCAGAAATAAAAAAAATACTAATGGTTAATAAAGGTTAATGACGGGCCATCGGTGAGCATCTGTCGGCCTAGTTTTTGCGGTTGTGTCCTGCGCCATCTGCACTTTTCGGCACTGCCGACAGTCTCCGCTGCTGATTCAGCATGTTGAATCAAAATAAATCACTCTGATTGGCTGTTCAATTTAAGCGAATCAGTGAAATAGAGAAACGGACTGAAGGAAAACAAACAAACAAACAAACAAGGGCACACACCACAGTCTATTTTCATTTTTCATCTTCATTTCATCTGATCATTCAAATACATAATAATAATAATAATAATAATAATAATAATAATAATAATAATAATAATAATAAGCTTTATTTGTATAGCACCTTTCATACAAGAATTGCAGCCCAAAGTGCTTCACAGCAAAAACATAAAAATGTGTGAAATATTTGACAGAGCATTTACAGTACAATAATCACAGTGTAGATGTAAATGAGTGTGAAGTAGCATTAAAAATAATATGAAATAGCAGAATTAAAATAACATTGGAAATCATTTCCCTATCTGTGCCGTACTTAACGACCTTCCTGCCGGAAAACCACATTCATCACACCATTCTAGTAAAGGTTTTTAATAGGGCTGTCAAATTTATGCGTTAATTTCGATGAATTAATCACAGAAAAAATAACGCGACATAAAATTAACGCAGATTAATCGCGCTCTTAGATGAAGCGGATGAGAAAACGTTACTTGGTCCAGTGAATGGACAGTTTACATTAATAAACTCAAGGATGTAACTGTTGATGATCCGTTCTGTGAGATTCCTGTAGCAAAGAATGTTCGAACCATCGGAGAACTTCAAGATGAAATATCACCTCAACTTAAAGCACTGAGGAGCTAGCTCAGAGCTAGCTAGCACCGCCGCTGATGCTAAAGTGAGCGACCCGTCTCGTCATACATCTCGATCAGGCGTTCAGACACAGAATGAGACACATTAATAACTTCATCACGAAATGTATTGCAATGGACGGCAGGGTGGTAGAGGACAGGGGGGTTAACGGAGGCTTTACACATGGTGTCAAATGACACAACTTTAAAGATATTGTTTATTGTGCAATGACTACTCCCGGCGAA
This sequence comes from Cottoperca gobio, assembly GCF_900634415.1. Taxonomy (NCBI): domain Eukaryota; kingdom Metazoa; phylum Chordata; class Actinopteri; order Perciformes; family Bovichtidae; genus Cottoperca; species Cottoperca gobio. The sequence continues at coordinate 8,511,037 of NC_041366.1, forward strand.
CTAATCTCCTGCTCTCGATGAGGATGAGGCGAGGGTTTGAGTTGTTTCTACTCATTTCTGCTACTTTGAATTTAATCAAAACAAACTTGCAGGGATCATGGATGTAATATTGACAAGCACGGACCTATTTCGTCTCAGGGCAGCTATACTTCTTTATTCTCTGTACTGAGGGAAGACCGGCGCTGAAGTGGCTCACTATCGCCTCTAGAGGAACCTGTGGTATTTCAAGACAGGACAGGCCGGGGCTAATCAGTTAGCGTGCTAATATCAGTAGATATCTCTGCAACACAATACAGACATCTTTGACACAACGTCCACATTGTTACCTCTTCACATTCTGTTCATTTTCTTAAATTTAAGTGTGTGTGTGTGTGTGTGTCTGTGTCTGTGTGTGTGTGTACTGGCAAATCAATGCACGTCTTCTTAAATCACTTAAAATTGCGTTGGTTTTGTTTTTGTGGGAAACGGATAATGTCTTTTCAAAGTGTGGTTAGAGTTCAGACCAGTACAGTTCATTGTGCACTGACCCCAACTGATGCATTATGTACCAGCACTGACCACACTGATGTATTAGTGGACTAAATGACTGTATTAATGGTGCTCAATGCAGGGAGGAAGGGAGGCACTAAGAGGTCTGAAAATGGCTTTAAATGAAGGTGTGGAACAGTGATTGGCTACGATGGGGTGTGTGTGTATGTCTAAGAGAGTATTTTCATTTCTGTACTTGTAAGGACCAAATGTCTATAAAGATCAGGGAATCCTTCACAAGTGAGGACACTTAAAGTATTTACACGTCTTCTTTAAGGAAAGTACTGAAACATCGAGTGCAATTTGAAGTGAAATGCCTGATTTGACATCCTTAATTGTATCATATCGGTTAATATAATACCGTCGTGGTTGTCTGTATGATGTTTGACTTTTTAAAAAAAGCATCATCCATTACTTAGCATGGTTCTGTAACAGAGAGAAAAGTGAATGTTGACACTTACACGAATGGAGTGATGAAAGGACTTCAAATAAAAGCTCTCGTGGGTTTAATTTTATAAGAGAAAACACTGCTGTTCTAGAAAGTTCCAGCATCTGATTGAAGCTCTCACAGCTCAGAAGTAGCTATGTTACACTTTTTTTTAAGTACAATACTATATTACAATATATATTGTCTCTGTTTGAGCCTACGTTTAAGAGCCACATGGATGTCTAAAGTCTCCTTGAGTGAAAAACAAAACATTTGTTCTTTATATGTAAGTATGCTTGTATTTACATTCCTTGTAACTTAAGTGCCTTTTGATATCTTCTTATATTATTATACTAGTTACTTAACAAACTCATGTACAACTTACAAATCTGTTTTTGTTCATGCTGCATGCATATGTGTGTAGCATTAATATTTGCTTAGGTGTATGTTGCATGGGGAGCAGGTTGCAGAATGTACGGGCATGTGTATTGTGTGTGTGTGCATACACTCGCATCATTTTGTGTTTGTCTGTCTGTTATCCTGACATGTCTGTCTGCTTCATGTCATTGTATGTGTCCCCTAGACGAGTAACACTATCTACAACTCTCATTCTCCCTTCTCTTTTCTTCCTTCCTTGCCTCCTTCCCTTCTCCCTCCCTCCTTCCCTTCCTCCATCCCCAATTTTCCAACATTCATCAATGCTTCATCCCCTTCTCTCTTTAGCCCTCCCTCCCTCCCTTAGTTCTTCAGTGTCTGGCCCGAGTTGTAAACAACTGTCATATCTGGCCTTCTTAAATAGCCTTCACATTTGCGCCAGCACACACACACACACACACACACACACACACACACACACACACACACACACACACACACACACACACACACACACACACACACACACACACACACACACACACACACACACACACACACACACACACACACACACACATGCATATCTCATCAATGTTTCAGAGAAAGGGATGAATATCAGCGAGCTATACCCCATACCTAGTCCTCACTTATTTACATCCGGCTGCCCCAGCGCCACTGAAACCTCAACAGCAACATCAATGATTCATCAGCCAATGTTTTAGCAAAATGCATGCCTCGTCTGTCGATACAGAGGAGGGAAAGAGGAGGAGGGAAATGATTAGAGAAAGGAAATAAGTTGAGGAGACATGACAGAGGACGGGGAGAGGAGAAGGAGGAGAAAAAGAAAAAGATCATAATGTGGGAGTTGTAAGAATATTGATAATCGTGAGATGAGTTAAGAAAAAGCAGAAAGCAGGAGGAAGTAAGGATGAGAGAGATAGGTAGAAGAGAGGGATGAGGGCAGAGAAGAAAATTAATGAAAGGGAAAACTGTAAAAGGAAGGGAGGAGAACTAGGAGGACATGAAGGAGCAGGGAAGTGAGAAAACAGGGAATAGGGTAAACGTGAAAGAAGGAGGAAGGCAGAAAAGCACAAGACAAAGTAGTACAAAGATCGAGAGGGGAAGAATCAAGCAAAAGTTAGGAAAGGGCAAAAGGGTCAAAAGGACCTAAAATAAATGGCAGCATGAGAGCATTTGAGAAAATCATGATTTAGAGGGGAAAAAAGCATAAATAGAATACGAAAAGAGAGATGGGAATATGTGCAGGAAGTGAGAAAAAAGAAAACCAGCAGATAATGAAGGGAAAGAAAGGATGGATAGGATAGGATAGACGGAGATAATCTAGACAAACTGACAAAGGAAGTGGAGAAGACGAGAGGAACGACTGGAATGAGATAGAAAATGATAGCTAGGGAAAAGAGGACAGAGATGAGAGGAGATTGATAGGACAATGAGGAGGAGAAGATAGGAGAGTCTGGAGAAGACAAAAAGGGAGAAGAGGAGCAGATAGAAGATACCAATGCAACCTTCTCCTCCCTCGTCTTCCTCCCACCTCCTCCTCTTTTCCCCTGTTTTTTTTTTTTCTTTCTCAGTGTCCAACACTTGATCTCTCTTTTTACGGATGAAACATGGTCTTTTTTCCTTATTTTTGTCAGAAATCAATGACATTTTGCAGACACACACAGACACGGGACTCCGATATGTCTTTTACTCTTTAGATTTCAGTAGAATATGACCCCACTTTCCTCCTGGGGCTTTTAAGGAGTTCACTGACATTCACACATTGATTTTAAAACTGTACCTGCATTTTTAGTTTGCGGTATGTGTGGTTTTGTGGTGTACAGTTACATAAGACACAAGATAGAAATCGTCTGAAGCCAAATGGACAGGATGTAAGAAAACACAGGGACCATTTAGTCACAGTGAGTTAATCTGTAGTCACTTCCTCGTTTCGCAAGTGGCATTACTTACCCATGAGGCTAATAAATGCACCACTTAATAAGAGAGGTGCAAACTTTTTACCTGCACTTCTCCCAAATGACAGATTTTGTTTTAGTGCTGGAACAGTTTGTCTTTTATGTATGATCTCGTTTTGTTATTTCCCTATCGAAATACATTCAATAAATGTTAGGTATTATTTAATCAATGATGCACAATTACTACACTACAATTAAATAAGAAATAATTTGTGAGTCATTTTAGAGACATGATTTCATGTGTAGTAATACTGTAGCAAGACGGGTTGCTCATCTGAACCTTTTATTTGTTTAAAAGACCTTATTTCCTAAAAGGTATCAGTTTAATTAAATGTATTAACCTTAATTTGTTATGAAATTAGGTTCTATGGAGTGATATGATCATAATGATGTAATCATATTTTTTACAAAACTAAGGGCTCCAAATGAGCTTTTTGATATAATGCACAGAAGTGAACCACATCTAATTGCTTTTGAATGTTAAATTGATTACTTTATGTGTATTATATTGTGATCTATCAACATTTGATTATTGATTTCAACGTATCACGCAGCCCTACTGTGAATACATACAATAATAAGATATTGTTTTATTTGTTTATCATTTTATTTAGAAATGTTTAAAAATGTTCTGGCAATGCACAAACATACAGTTTAGTTTGTATGATTGACTGGTTTGCAAGTGAATGACGGGGTCATCAGAAGCAGAAGGGACAGAGGGACAAACAGAGGGTAGAGAGAGACGGACAGAAACATAGGAAGACAGAGGGGTAGTTGGCCATGACTTTGAGGAAGAGTTGTTCAGGGTAACAAGGACGAGACACTGCTGCTGTGTTTCTCTCTCTCGCTCTCTTTTTCTGTCATTTTGTGCCCAGGGTGAAATTATGATAATAAGAGAAAGGAAAAGCTATTACTGTGGCTGCTCTCTCATTATGTAAATGATATTAAACAGGCCCTCTGTGTGTGCTATGTGTGTGTTCCGGGTGTGTACGCAAGCCTGAGCAGCTGAGCAGCCAGGTGCATGTGCATGCCTTCAGTTTTGTTCATGGTTGTGTCTGTGTGTGTGCATGTGTGTATTTGTTTGGCTGTTTGTGCATGTGTGAGCATGTTTTAAAATGTATTTCTCCAAAAGTGTGTGTGTGGGTGGGTGTGAGTCCTGGGGCTATGGGTGCTAATCTCCACACAGTGATTACAAGGTGTCAAACTCCCCCACATTGATTATGACATGTTAATTACACGCCATGTTTCCACCTGCTCTGATGACACAACACAAACACTAAACGGTGTACTGTACATATGTTTGAGTTTGTGTACGAATTTGCGCACGTGCACAAGATTATTGCGCATTCGACAGATAAACTGCGCACAATGCCATGAGTATGGGATGTCTAAACTCGGGTGTGTGTTTGCATCTGTGCATTTAAATGTTTAAACAACACTGCAGACAACTATAGCACTCACTGAGATGTCTGAGATGGTGTGGTGTTTGCAGTGGATAGTTGCAGTAAACTACACCAATGCAACAGGAAACTGCATTTTATGTTATTATATTTATTTTTACTGATCATTTGTATATTTAAGAGGTTATATTACATTTCAAATCTATTCGAATCAATTTCTTCCCAGTTTGTCTGCACACTTAGTCATAGCAGTTGAAGTTTTTCTCGTACAGGCCGTTCGTATGTACAGTATGAAGACAAACAATGAAAAGCTTTGTAGCCACTGAAGGCTGAATTGTTATTTACACTCCACACACATACTGACAGTGTTGCTTTTTATTGAGTAATGGGGCTAAAAAAGTAGCTCGTCTTAAGGCTGCACAATTATGGTCAAAGTGATAATCGCGATGATTTCTTTTTCTATTAAGTTCACAATTATTTATGACGATTACTCATTGATTTTAGGGACAACATATTTTATTGCACTTTTAAATAAACAGTACACTGCTTTCACATACGTGTTGTCCTACATTCCATGTACAAATCTTTGCATCAAAATAAGACTAAGAAGAGAATAAAAATGTACTATAACCTTCTACTTCTACTGAACTGCAGCCGAAACATTCAGGGAAGCTGCAGGGTGCGGCATGGCAGCTGGCTGGCTGTTTGTTTAGGAAGTGCTTGATTGATATGCAGCAGAGTTGAGCGGAACACATATTTTAAATGTCAATATCGCAGTCTAGTGTGTGCATTTAATTGTTGGAAGCCAAAATTGTGATTGCAATTAATATTCGATTAATTGTGAAGCCCTAGCTTGAAATGTCGAAGAAAAAGTCGCAAATGCCGCAAATGACTTTAGTGTTCTTATAATTGATAATTCAGTAATTGTACTCTAAATAATTTTGTTTTAAATTTTGAAACGTTCTGATGTAAAGAAAAAAAAGTGGCAGCCATTTTGCCAGTCAGGTTAGCTGTTAAATTGTTATTAAGCAAACAGGAATTGTAAAATAATGATATTACAGTAACATAAAAAAACAGAAGTAATCATGTGCAAACAGCTCTTGAAATTGTTTATTTTATATTTGACAACCACTATCACATCATCGAGGCAGTAATAAAATGCAGAATTGTGATGATAATCAATAGTCATTGTTTCACCTGATTTCACACACAGTAAATTGCCTTTAAGCAAATCGCACAGGGAGTTATTCCGAGATACTAATTACAATATTCTGTATGTGATTATGACATTTTCTGACAAATATTGACAATCTGCTGAGCCTATACAGTTTCTATGTCTCTTTCTGTCTTTTTTATGTGTGCCTGATTGCATATGCACTTTAATATGTTGCTGCTTTCGTGTGTGTGTGTGTGTGTGTGTGTGTGTGTGTGTGTGTGTGGTCTATCCTACTCTACTCCATTGCTTGTTTATATGCTTCATACCACAGGTCCTCGGGGGTTTATAAATATTGATCGTTACAAAGGATGGATAGATGCTTGATAGCCTGTCCAGGCCCTGGGAATACACACACACACACACACACACACACACACACACACACACACACACACCCACCCACCTCAAAATCCTCTTTCGCAGTAGCCACAGCCCAATACAATCATCCTCTAATATGTTGCTTTGATTCAGAAAACAAGAAGATCTCTGAAGAGATTCTGTGCAAAATGAGGCAACCAGCATTTAAAAACGGTGTTGAACTTGAATGCTTATCAACTGTGACTATAGGGCTTGCCGATAATTCAATTATCAACTTTCAGCAGAATCATATTATTGTGGGGTTCCAGCTATGATCCACATCCCTCCTGATTTAACTCTGGCCAGGGACCTTTGTTGCGTGTCATTGTTTGTCTCTTTGTCGCCAAATTTCCTGTGAGCTCTTTAATAAATACATAATATGCCCCAAAATAATCATATTGTATGATTTGGGCCAGACTTTATTAAACATGCACAAAAGTATTATTGAAGTTTTTGTTTTACACATTTAAATTGTGGGTCTCTGAAACAGCATTGTGTGAAATCTTTCAGATGCATTATAAATCCATTAATACACAGGCTGCTCTGCTCTTTCTCCAAACCTGCCTTTCAAAGGCCAGTCTGAGAAAGTGCTGTGGGAACACTTGAGATGAATCGCATTTTATTTTCTTACCAAGTGTCCTCTAAACTAGATATACTACTATATTGTCAAAAATGTACAAACGATACAAGTAAACATACACAAGTCCTCATGAGTAAATCTGAAGATGAAAGCTTTCAACTATGTGGATATTTATTGATGAAATAAAAACCGTAAAATGCTCACGTCACAATTTCAATTATTAAAAGATTGCTTTCTAAAGGCTAGTCAGTAGGCAATGCAAGTCCTTCAGTTTTCATAAAGCTATACCGCTTTTACTTGCTTTCTATAATATCAATTTTTGCGTCACTTGGCAGCAAACATCAAATATATTTATATAATTCCGGAAACTCTTCAATTCCCCATTTTTACATGACAGAGACTTCTGTAGATGTTATTTCATATTCACCGTCATTGTCAGGATGTATGCGAATGGTGCGGCAGACGTTCAAAGCCTTAGATTGAGTGACAGGATTGCCCCTCAGAGCACACAATAGATTGAGATGATTGGATTGAGGCTTGGCTAAAGTGCAGCAAGACCTCTTGAGGAGGCAGAGTGTCTGAACAGGAATAATGAGACGGCGAGATCAGACGCCGTATTACCACGTTCCCATCTGCACTGCCAGATACATCTGAACACTCCATAAACCATCTTTCTTACGCACTTTTTTAAAGGGTCCCCTGTGGGACTGAGAGAATGAAAGAGAGAAAATAATGAGATGAAAAGATAAGACAAGCTGTATTTCCTGGTACAGAACTGGGTTACGAGACACTTGTAAACACTCCACAGTTTCAACACATTCCCTCTCACACATGTGACCGTGTGTGTGTGTGGGTTCTGTATCAAGGTGGAATATTAAGGGAGTCATGTTTGCACTGTTTGGGCTCCAGTGTACATACTGTGACTAAATTGGGTGACGAAGACGATAATTCGGAGCTGTATGTGGTACTGCTGAGTGTCAGGCGGACTAACTTCTGACAAAAATCTTTTCCTCTTCATTCATCATATAGAAAAACCAACAATCACATTCAGTTAATAATCATCTGTTTTTGCTGACCTTTCATGGCTAAATCAGTGATCTTCCTCAAGGTTTTATATTTTAAGGACCGCAAGGGTTATTAGTATTCTGGGAGAAAATAAAAATATACTCGGCTGTACAGTGTTCATGGCCAGCTGACTGGACCTGCTTTCTGTTTCTTTCTTTCCGTAACCTCTTTGTTTAAATGTAGCTTTTGCTTTTTGGGGCCCCAGGCCATTGCCCACTTTTGCCTAATGGTAGAGTCTTGGTCTATGTATGTGTTAAAAGCAGTTTGTTGCACTATCCTTACGGTTGACGCTGGTTTTCTTGGTTTTGGTTTGGCCCCTTAGTTCCAATTAAAATGGATCTCACTGCTACAGCATACAATGATATTTTAGACAATCGTGTGATTCCAACTTTGTGGCAACTGCCCTTCCCAACATGACATTCCCCCATGCACAAAGCAAGCCCTGATCTTAAACCCATCAACACCTTTAGGATTAATTGGAACAGCAACTATTTGCCAGACCTTATTGCCCAGCATCAGATTTGGACCTCACTAATGCTCCTGTGGCTGAATAGGAACAAATCCCTGTGGTGTTTGGGTGCCCATGTGGTGTACATCTTTTTACCTGCACATATGTAAGGCAGAGAGCTAGGGAAAAAACTGTGTGTGTGTGTGTGTGTGTGTGTGTGTGTGTGTGTGTGTGTGCGCCTCAACTCATCTCAGATTGTGTGTTAGTGTCTAATTCCCAGTGACAGATAACTGGTCGGAGCAGCACTGTGTCAGCTCTGTTTAGCCAGGACAGGCCTCCTGGAAATTAGACTTAACTCATAACCACAGACGCCAATTGTCCTTCTACAAATACACACTCACACACACAGACAAATCTATGCGGAGAAAAATCACCACATGAATGAAATAGATGAATAGATCTACTATGGCACACAAACAAATGTGTACACATGCAGATATTATAAAGAAACACACGTAGGGGCACATACAAACTCTCATAACTATTCCTAGACAAACACTGTTCCAGAAAACTTATTCAGTACCTGTCACCTCTGCTTAATAAATAAGAATCTGGTTTTGTCTGTGTGTGGGAGGAGAAGTTTAGGGTGTGTTCATTTGTGTGTGTGAGTGTTTGTGAGAGAGAGGGAGAAATAGAGATGGGGGTGAGCGAAGGAGCGAAGCTGTCTAGATTAACCATGTAGTCGGTGTGGTCAGGCCCCTTAATGAAAACCAATAGAGATTCACTCTGCTTTAATGAACAACACACACACCTCACAGCCTCAATTTACACCTGCAATAAGGCCCTGTCACTCACCTGCGACTGTGTGTGTGTGTGTGTGTGTGTGTGTGTGTGTGTGTGTGTGTGTGTGTGTGAGAGACTGAGAGGGAGGAACAGAGTGTGCAGGGGGTATTTTTCGCTTTTATATTTCGGTCTTCCTTTCTTCTATTTTCTTTTGTCCATTTCTTCCCTAGTCTCTCTCCCTATTTTTTTTATTCCCATTTCTCTCTGTCAGAGCTGGTGAGTGTTTATGGCTTTGTGTGTGTTTGGATGTGAACCTTTGCAGAGTCAATCTGGTAGGTGACACCCCTGATCTGGCTTCTACAACCAGTAAGCAACTCTGGCAATCACAAGCCGCCAAATTAATTACTATACGTGTGTGTGTGTGTGTGTGTGTGTGTGTTATTGAGCTTGAGAGGTTACACACTTACACACTTGACTGTACCACATCAAGTGTAAACTGTGGGACAACTGACTTGCTCTCTTTGTGGTTATTGTTTTTATGTCCCATTCCCCTCACACTTTCTTCCTCTTTGATGATATGATAAATGATAAATGCACACGTAATGACAGGATGACCAATTTGCTCTTTTGTGACGAGCCCTGTTCTAACTTTGTTCACAATTGACATGGCATTTGGCCTAATGTGTGTCTCTCTGTTTCTCTTAGTTCCAGTTATTTATGTATTTATCCGCTCTCTCCGACATTAGTAAATGAACATGAAATAAAACATTAATAATCAACAAAAATAATAGTATAACAGAAGTACTTTTCCATGTCTGAACTTTATAACCCTGAGTGACTGGATTGAAGTAAAATAATCAGTGAAGCATATTGCATCTTTTTTTAATTTTGTTATCGTATGATATGAAACAAAAAGCCTCTTTACCAAGAAAACAATTACTCAAACATTCATCCAAACTCACTGATCTTGTAGTTTTTTTCAATAGAAGTTAAACTCTGAGCTCTGGTTATAATGCAAACGATCGAATTATGAGACCATGTTAATAATCAATGTGTCTTTGTCTGTTGTCGTACATACAATAAATCTGTGTGTGTGTGTGTGTGTGTGTGTGTGTGTGTGTGTGTGTGTGTGTGTGTGTGTGTGTGTGTGTGTGTGTGTGTGTGTGTGTGTGATCCATTCTGTGATTGCATGAGTGTCACCATAAAGCTTGAGAGGCAAAAGCCTCTTTGTACTGGCGGTCAGGACCTCACCAGATGTTACTTATTAGATGATCAGATTGATGCCTAACAGCAGCACAATCGTGTGTTTGTACAAAACAAATCTGCCTGCAGGGATTTAAATGCAGTTTAACTGTTTTTTTTGGGAGGGTTCAATTAACTCAAATTTGTTGACTAAAGAAATGGCATACATATATTTTAGATTATTAAAAACAACGTATAAAGGACATGGAAGAGAAAGCAGTTCATCAAGAGAAGTCACGATTTATGACGCAAGGTACACTAGCGAAATTATTTAAGTCATATTACTACAGTATAACCAAAAAGAGCACAAACGTAGCCGACAGTATGAACACGAGTCAAGGGGATGCATGCAGCGTGCTATTTTTTGCAACAGAAGGCAACTAGATTTTATCGGGATTGTGCTCTTTATTTTGAGTAACACCAGAACTACTAACACCAAGAGCATGAGATCAAGGCCTCATTCATTTATGTACACGATACACCAATACATGTTGGATTTTTCTGGAGTATGCGATCTCTAGCACAATCATTTTAGTGCATTTAATGCAGTCTGTGTTGCCACGACAAGGTATTCAGCTCCAGCTGGTAGTGAGAGGTGAGTGTTGGGGTAAAATAACGGTAACAGGTCACAGCGTGTTATCTGAACAGGTATTTGACCTGTCTGACCTGACTGTGTTACGAATACACTGGCAACATGATCTTAGCCTGACAGCGACCAAGTACTATGACTAACTAATACCACAGCTAGACACAAGGGTAGACGGGCTGCTTCCTCTGTGTGTGTGTGTGTTTGTGTATGTGTGTCTAGCAGGGGTCGTAAAGTTAGATGGGCACATGACACTTTACTTTTCCACCATGGTTTGGCGTACTCTTATCTGAGTGTGGTAATACATTGATGGGTGCATTTGAATGAGATCTACTGGACATCATTTGAAAAGAGAGAGTAAACACGGATACAGGAGAGAGTTTGAGTGACACTAATGAGTTTGAAAAGTGACTACAACACCGTCTCTCCCTCAATATCACTTTTTATACAATTAAATAACATACACACACACACACACACACACACACACACACACACACACACACACACACACACACACACACACACACACACACACACACACATAAATACTGCTTCTACAGAAGCAGCTCTGCTTCCAGAGTTCTCGGTTTGATGCTACCTTGAATTCAGCGATCACTTCTGCTCATGGATCCTACAGATCCTAAAAAAAGTCTTAAATCTTTCAAAATCTCAATAATTGTTAACATCTAATCTATTTCAAATAATTTACCAAATCTCTCTCACGTTAACGACGCGCAGATCCAGATAGTGGATAAATTGCACATAAAATTGTTGTCTGTCTGCTAGCCTATTAAAACTACTAATACTGTTAGTAGTTTTGTTACTTGTACTGAAATTATTGTGACTGACTAAATCCCAGGCAAGGCTAAAACTTACAAAGGCCATATTTTAACTGTTGAACTATAACTCAGTATCTTTAAGTCACTCACTTCTCAAAACAAGATGAAAAAACAGGTAAAAATGATCTCACTGTAATGGCAGCTTTTTTCCAATTTTTCGTTTCATTTTAAAACGTGATTGATGTGAAATAAGACACAAAAAACACAACTGTCAGTGGCATGATGATGGGGAGGTGGTTTCACACAGTACCTACACTTTTGTCTCTCATTAACATCTCATGCAGGTCTGTGGAAAGTGAAAGGCGTGCAATGCCTCTGCCTCAGATCAGACTACAGTGTGTCAAAGAACGAGAGCAGAACAGATTTGAGATGTCTGTGAGAATAAGAGGTAACAGAGATGAGATTTTATTTTGGATTGTACAGAGCAGTGAGAAGGTAATCTGGCACCATTTAGCTAAAAACAATATAATCTAACAGGCAACTATTGTTAACTGATTTGCTTGAAATAAATCCATTCAGAGTCGGCTTGTTAGTACAACTTCTCACTAGTATTAATCAGTGATTGTTGGTTTGAGTGGCTGAACTCTTATTTGATTGCATTGGTTTACTTTCACTAAAACTACTGTAATGAATCTTATATTAGATGTCATCTTAGTTTGGGTTACAACAGCAAAAGAAAAGACACACACACACACACACACAGGTCTGACTTACTCTCGCTTCTCATGTACAGACGGGTGAAACACACACCAGAAAACACATCACCCGAGCCACCTCAGGTACTCACTACCTTCCACTCTGTTACCTTACCTTCACACAGTGTAACCTTTCTCAATAATTACCTCAGCTTACACAGACACATTGAGAGCTCAGATGACGATTACTAGTGCAGTGGTGCCCGTATAAGATCACATGGTAGTCATCTGTGTATTCAAGGCTCTCGTGGTCAAATTTATAAAAGGGAAGCAAGCTGACATATCAACATACAATTAAAAATCGATTAATTATTTTCCCAAAATACACCGTTTACTGTAGTTTCTGTAACAATCATTCATAACTCACTATAACTATATACTATATATATATATATATATATATATAACTAACAAGCCTTTTGTCAGTTCACTCAAGAAAGCTTTATCTCATACTGTGACAGTCGCCTGAAGAGTAAAAGCAACATACATTCAAAATGTCAAGGTGTCCCTTATTAACAACTCTGGCACATTTATTGTGACATACCCACCAGGAAATGCAACTAATGCCATCAAGGTCTAATTATGAGCCAGCTCTGACTGCGCTCCGGGCGTCATCCATCATACTCTGTGCTGATACTGTCTCTGCACATATAAGCGCTTGTAATCAGGCTCTGTCTCATGTGCCATTTGTCATCCTCTATGGCCGACTGGGTTTGTACTAATCACTACTATTACAACCATATCAGTACACCTAAGCAGCCCCTAATGGACTCATCCTGTGCAGTACGTTACTAAGACTCAGTCATTTTGTTTAAATATGTGGATATTCTAAAAGTAGCTCATTGGTTTAAACTGATTTACAAGGTTCACCCAAATATAACTAATTGTAGTAGAATGTTTCTTCTCAAATCAGTAAAACATTTGAATCCATTTATCATGTTTATTTACAATCAAAATCAAAAGTCCCAGATTTAGTTTTACATTATATTACATTTATATTAATTTGGTAATCTTTGAAAACATAGGCAATTTGGAATTCCTGTTGATTTGGCCTCTTGTACTTACAACATCGCTTTGCTCCCAGTTTTTGCTTCTGAGGATTAGTTTTTTCACATTATTTCAATTACAATTGTAATAAGTAACGCCTCCACTGTTTGACTGAGAAAAATGCAGAACAGAAATACAGCAGTAATGAATGAATGAACGTTTTCTGATACATGTTCATCCCTGTCTCATACAGAACCCCATGAATATTGCCTGTTAATTCAGCAAACATAATTTACAGCAGGTTTGAGGATGTAGGGTGGTAATATAGTGAGAGTGAAGGAGAGGCCTGTGGGCCTCAGGGGCTGAACTCTGTCTCTTTCTCTGCTTTTGCCTTTTTTAAATTCAGCTTCACCACCACAATTTGTACATCACTTATTCACCCTCTTTTCTTGTCTTTCCCTATGTGTCCTCAACCCTCTGTACATCACTCTGTCTCTTCTTTCTCCTCCCATCCAACCTCTTCATTTCTTGCGTGGTTCCCAGATGCCTCGTGCTGCTGGTCCCTTGGTCTGATGGCTCCCAGCAGGAGGGAGGACCCAGGCTGCAGGAGCACTGGGAACAAACAGAATGCTACATGATAGGATGTTGTAGTCACCGGACTGCTGTAGATAATATAGTTTACGTTCAAATGTTTCACTTACAACAACGACCACATACTAGTGTTAGTTGTATTTTTATTTTTATTTTTAACTCCAGTCATTTAAATAGACACATTTATTTTCATCAATCATAATTATGTTTATTCAAAGCCGTATTTTCCCATTTAAAGTGGTGGCTGTGTTAAAATGATGACACTAATTTGCCTTTTGTACCAATTTAATAACATTAACATTATAGTTGTATGGACATTCCTGAAAGGCCCTTTGGGCAATGTGAATAATCATAAACATATACCTTTTAATAAGAATCCATACTGTACTGTAAATCTGGAGCAAAATATGATATTGGAGTAAAAATGGTTAACTACAGGTAAAAATGCAACGTTATAATGAAAAAAGCACTACTCAAATGTTAAGAATGAATAGCTTTTCCATGTTGGAGGCGTTTGCAAGTTAGGAGCACAAAATCACATAAGTGTACTGATTGCCATTGTGTATTCATTATGCATAGTTTTTTGACTGACAAAATCGGCTGTGTGTCTCTGTCTCTTGCCACAGAGGCATTGCACTCATTGTGAATCACTCAGCTTTCACTGGGCGGGAACATCAGCTGCAGTAAATGACTCAAATATAAAATGAACACTTTGTGTGTTTATCTCATCTCTTCAGTCCCGAGCCTTGACTGCGCCGCATTGTAAAGTAATAAAGCAGTGCGTAGTTTTCACAGAGAGCTAGTAATTATGGGAGCGCTGTGATGAGAAGGTTTTCTCTAGATAGACTAGATTGGCCATTCATTACCAGCCCTACATACACACACACGCACAAACACACACGAGCTGCAGAGAGACAATGGAGTGCAAACTGATTCAATCTGGGCTTGTACTTACAGACAACAATGAGATAATCAAGTAGAGCATTACACCGCACAGTACAGGGCTGGGCGTGCGTGCGTGCATGTGTTCGTGCGTGTGTCCGTCCATGTCTCATACCCTTACCCCTTTTTTAAGGGACAAGTTAAGCAATTGTTGGCATTCTGTTGAATTCTGGTTGATTTCTTTCTCTGTCATAGGTGTACTTCTGTCTGTTTCTGTGTGTAAGGTGAACTTAAATGCAAGCGATACAAACACATTTGTTTACATCAAGGAGAAAGGGAGAGAGGGGGGGGCGTAAAAAAGGAACATTTCTCAAGCCCCTTCGCCACTGGACAGAAAAGCTATTAGCATCCACTAACATCTGGCTTTTGTCTTTAGAAGTAGAGAATACAGATTAGAATACAATCTGCAAGCGTTCCCGGGACAAATCCAAAGTCACTCGTATTTATCGGCTCCAGCTCCAATCGGCAGTGATGGAAACATGACATCTCGGTGGACTCGCTAATTTTCCAGCACGATGCTAGACGCAGGTTGAAGTAAGTATATACTAAAATGAAAATCTACAGGCAATTATTAGAGTTGATTAACGTACAAAACATACAGTTTATATGCTCTCAAAGCCTCTATCTGCAGAAACAATCATTTTACCTCGCTGATCATCGTAAAACACATTTCATTCAGACTTGAAGGAAACTAGAATAGAACTATTAATAACTGTTTGTTGGTCTTTCCTCTGTTCCAACAATCAGCAACTCTGGTTTGAGAGTTTAAAAGAGAGACTGAATAAGTAACTAATAAGAACGAAGTAACCACTGCTTTCTACTGTTTACAAACCCTGCCCTTTGACGCGACGTCGAACGTGACACACCAAAGAGAAAACAGATGAGCATACTCGTGTACTGACAATGGGGAAGGAGTCTATCGTTTGTTTTAACCTGCATAACATATGCATACATGGTTCAGTTTCACCATCAGTGCTCTGTGCAACACACTCTTTACATCTCTCTGGGTTAAGCAGGTGGAAGAAAATATCTGGAGTGGAAGAGAGAGAAGGGGGGGGCAGTATGAAAGGGTTAGATCAAAATAGGAAGTGGGGAAAAGAGGAGTAAGGAGATGCAGGTGGAAAATGGGAAAAGGAGAAAGAAGAGGCCTGTAATTTATAGTTGTCAGAGGAGCAGAGTTTACCATTGGAGGGACACTGTCTCTATTTCTTTTTACCCTCTTCTTCTCACCAGTACTTGGTCTCTCTCTGCTTCTCAATTGATATGTGCTTGATTTCCAACAGCCCCCTCCGGCGCCCGCTGGGGAGTCTTTTTAGATTTTACGCTTGGATATATCTGTTTAACTCCCCGTTTACCCCTCTGACAGCACACACACACACACACACACACACACACACACACACACAGACGTGCAGAGCTGCCGGCGGAGAATGTGAGGGAGAGGGATACAAGCCCACAGTCCTCTGGGAATTGGATATAATACAATACAATAAAAGAAAGACAGAGGAGAGAAGGAGAGATGTTTTTATTGTGGCGTAAGACACCCCACACTGATCGTGTGTGTGTGTGTGTGTGTGTGTGTGTGTATGTATGTGTATATATATATATTTATATGGCTGATATGTGTGGATGCTGTTAAGTGGATGGAGCACAGACAAAAAAATCAAACTTACTTTGCTTTGACCGTGACGTGTAAAGAGGTAACTTATGGATGAAGCTTGTTTTCTGCTCAGCATTGTTACTTAATGAATACACCTAATCCTTCCTCAAGTAACTCTAATAATTTAGCAATAAACCTAATCTATTCTGTTGTATTTTAATCGGTTACATTGTCTCATTTATTCATGAGTGTCCTGAGGTGTGTGTGTGTTTCGGGGGCGGTGTTATGCTAATGAGTCTTTGGATGGTTAACACAATGCCTCAAGGGAGGAGGAGGGGTGCAACTACATGACCGTGACTGACAGCGAGCAGCATGACCGATAAATTGATTGAGTTTATCCACGCTACACTTCCGATTGTTGTTTTCAAAATTATTGACGCAGACGGTAACAGCAATCAACAACAAGGAACGAGGAAGGCAAAAGGCCCATGGAGTGCAAAATCAAGGCAGATATCAGTTAGATTATAAAACAATCGATAGTTAATGTGCGTATTTATGGGACCCACAAAGAAAAATGAAGATGAATCCATAAAATCTAAGAGTCCATTAGAATGAAATGACACCTGTTCACTAACGTGCTTTAAAAAAGAGATAGAAAACGTTAAAGTAATTTTGTGAGTCAGAATGTTGTGTAACAATATGTCCCGTTCTTTCGCTCGCTCCCTTCTTCCATCTACACTTTCATTGCCGCATTTGCCACGTCCTAAACTACCATCATTCAACTTTCTTTGAATCTTTGAAGTCCTTCCCTCTTTCCTTCATCCTTTCTTCCATCTGCTTATCTTTTCCTTTTCTCCCTGACACATTTTGCAGAGAATATGTCCAGAGCTGTGGCCCCTTTTGTGTTCATTCATTCCTCAGCGCTGTTCTCGCCTTTTTAGTGGCTCATGTTTCAGTCTTTTATTTTTCTTGTCTTTCCATCTTTCCCTCTGTCTTCATCACATTTTCTTATAAGACTCATACGCAGCTCTTAATTCGTTTTACAATTTATGCATGAAATGTTTGTTTAAAGTTTAAATTGAAATTAAATTATTTAAAAAATAATGCTAAAATGGCATTAACGTGAACTAATGAATCAAATACAGCAATATTTACTGCATTATTAATTTCTTGTAGTCTACTTTAGTTATATCTGTAGAGTATAAATATTGTTTGGTACTTGCAGTTTTTATCGCCCAGAAGAAGCAAATAGATACGTAACTAAATGGCTGTCAGACCTAATTAATCTATAATGCCTTCTTTTCTCCTGAAGCAGGCGTGACCGTCAGAACACATCTATCGATCCCCCTCATCTCTGTCAATCTCACCCTTTCTCTCCTCCCCTCTCTTGAACCCTTGACCACGACCTCTCAAGGTCAGAGGTCAAGGTTGGGGGTCAGCTTGGTGACACTGAAAAGTCAAGAGTACCGCCCGCTGCTTTTTCTCCGTTTAAGCAGGTGGAAAGAATGTGATTGTGCCGTTAGATTGATTGTTGCTGCATGCCGGAGACCCGTGTGTGGTGTGTGTGTGGCTCGTTGCGGCAACAACAATGCATTTCAATAGGTCTAATGTGAAAACTGTCAATACTGCTGATCCAAACCACAACGCTTCATAGGAGGTTATTGCCCTTTGGCTGATAGACAGTGTGTGTGTGTACAGATTGGTTCACGTGTATATATATATGTTATATGCTGCTGTGTGTGTGTGTGTGAGAGTGTGTATGTGTGTGTTAATTGACAGATGTTGACTCGTACACAGCAGCCAGAGGGAAGTAAAGGAACCATGTATTGATTGGTTTGGTCATGATTGTCAGCTGTCTCCTCTCACATTTGTTCTCATATTGTGCCACATTTATTGTTTCTTGGATTGACTTACACTGCAGTTCTGTTTTTGTTTTGTTATACTTTAAATGTGTTCAATATTCATGGCGACAGAAGAAAATTGTCCACCTGTGAGAAATATGAATATTTCAGATTGCTCTCCAAAGACAGCGCAGATAGAGAATAAACTTTTGCAGATGTAAATGCAGGTGAATTGTAATTTATTCTCAATCATGTTTTCTGAGCGTCATCTTATTTGTTTTGCTCCACAGTTTAGATTAGATGTGATTTTCAGCAGCGATTTATTTAATGTTTGTGTCATTAGTTTGCCCCAGTTGTGTTTTTACCTTGATAAATTGTCCTTGTTGTTGCACGGTAATGGAAGGTTTCTGTTTGATTTAAAAAATCAGCTCTTTATATTACCGGGATATTGCACAATTATTACGGGGCGATAGCACTCTGGTGGTCGTATTAATATGTATATGGTTATTGTGTGTTTGTGTAAGTGTGTTGGCATGTATGTTTACATTTATTTTAGTGTGTGTGTGTGTGTGTGTGTGTGTGTGTGTGTGTGTGTGTGTGTGTGTGTGTGTGTGTGTGTGTGTGTGTGTGTGTTGTGAAAGTGTGAGAGTGTCCCTGTGGTGCCTCTTCTCACTGCTGGAGATTAAACAGCACGCTACACACACACATACACAGAAAAACAACATGCATCACACAAATCCCAGTGGTGATTATCAGATCCCCTCAGATCCTTTCCAAGCCTCAGACTGAAGTGGAATTTACTTTGCTTTTTATTTACTGGCTATGGAAGACCTGACGACAGGCGTACAAAGGGACCCAACACACACACTCTGACACATGTACTCGCATCAAGTCTCCTACAGTACAACAAAATAAACTCTCTTATTGAGAATTAGAATTGAAGTTTCATTCAAATTAGCCAACAATTGATAGGTTTAGATAATTCGACTCTTTCCAAAACAACTTTACTTGTTTCAAAACATTTTTAAGCGTCACCACGTTACGACTTTTTGTCCCTCAGGGTTTCATGAACTTTCACTTATTAAAGCACAAGCATGTTGTAGCATCAGCTGACATGCCAATACAATTGTGCTAAAATTAGCCAATATCGGCCCGAGCAGCGTATTGGTCAATCTCAATCTTGTGTAATTCCGTTATAATTGCAGAATGTAATTGAGTAAAAGACCTCAGTGTGCTGAATGAGCTGTGGCACTGCCGGCTTTAATACTGCACATTAAAAGTGTCTTGACTCAGAGAGATCTTTAATATGTGTGAGTGTGTGTGCCCATCCCTGGTCATTAAGCAGAGAAAATATACCAAAACTCTTGCACTGAGGTACAACATCATTACTTGTCCACAGCGCAAAACGGAATAGTTTCACAATAACTGCTGCGAAATTGTGAGACGGCGACGGCAAAAATCTAGGAAAAGCCAGTGCAACGTTTTTCATGATTGCGACGGTGGTTGCTAGGGGCGCTGCTGTCGCTGAAAACAGTCGCTGGCATGTTTGAATCGTTGTCTTTGCTGTTATGTTATTTTATGTATTTTATTTTTCTCTCGGTGAAGAACATAGATTTTAGAGCAGGGATGACACATTTATTCCTCTTCTTTGGATTTCTACAGAGTAGTGCCATTTCACAGTTCACTGATGTACTGTATGAATACAAAAAAAATGTGTGTTAGTGCATATGAGCTTTTAAACCTCTAATACCTCTAAAACAGTTGGATGTAAATTATATTACCTGCGTGTGTGTGTGTGTGTGTGTGGTGTGTGTGTGTGTGTGTGTGTGTGTGTGTGTGTGTGTGTGAGGATTATTGCTTGTGCCCAAATGTGTATATTTGTGCACTCGCCCATTCACACACATGTCTTTGTCTCTGAATATGTCTCCAAGTGATCATATTAGTCCTCTGAATGTTGCTGAATGTACGTCTGATTCCCCACAGACAGGCAGGGATTGAGACATTATGGGATGTGTGCAGGTACACTCACCTCTCTCTCTCCCTCTCTCTGTATGTGGGTGTGTAGGGATATTATGGAGATCAGAGTCGGGCTGGGAGCCTCCAAGGCTATTAGCTCATCTGTATTGTATTGAGACGAGGGTATGTACACATCTGCTGATGACACCAGAGAATTGAGCTTTGTGTGTGTGCGTGTGTGCGTTTGATCCCAGACACACTCGTTTTTCCCCCCCATGCCAGTGTGTGCATGTGTGCATGACTTCATGCTTGCTTGTCTGGCTAAGACTCCAATATTATTATTACTTGACAACTATGCTCTTGCAGGCAAATTGCTCAGCTGTGGTAAAACAACGGAACTATACACATAATATATACGGTACACAATTTGTTTTTGAGGAGCCTGGTTTGATCTATCAAGGGAGTTATTGCTATCAAAATGTAAAACATTTGAATATGTGTATTGTGAAATCAACAGCAAATATGTGAGGTGCAAAATGGGAGTAGATGCTCAGATCACTCCAGCGTTGCCCAAGTGCTCATTTTGCATACAGGCCTGTTTTGTATTTTATCATATCAGTGTATCTTGCACTTTGTGAATTAGCAGTAAAATCATCTTCTGACATTTCATTACATTTTCTTCCCGTAACAAGAATCTGCAAGTAAAATCGAGGCTTATTTGAAACCCACCTCAGATGCCTTTTCCCCCCAAATACATTGCCTCTTGATCAGCCGGTTTTTTCATAGCATTAGCATGAACTGCATTGCACCAGGGAGATTTTTTTGTCCGCCTCTCTCTCTCTCTCTGTCTCTCTCTCTCTCTGACTCTCTGTCTCTCTCTCTCTCTCTCTCTCTCTCTCTCTCTCTCTCTCGTTTATCTCTCTCTGGCGACCCAGTGGATCTGGGTCAATTGATGAATACAAATGTCACCTAATGTCCTATCAACTAGACAAAAAAAATGGTAAGGAGAGTGAGAGAGAAGGTGATGGAATAAAACGCTTCTCCTTTTTCTGCCTACGTTAGCAGCTTTTAACCCGCTTTGATTGATACGGCATCAGAAGTTACTCGATTAAACGGCGTTTCACACTGCATAGATTCCTACTTAAAAGTCTCAAGACCTCTAAATTATTTATTGATGTCTGTTCCAATCTACATCTGGCTAAGAAGGACTGTGCTCTGTGTGTGTGTGTGTGTGTGTGGGTGGAGGAGAAGTGTTCGGGGGGGTTGGATGGTGCTTCCACAGCGCCTAGAGGAACTTGTTTTCCATGTGCACTTGTTCACCTGCCCGTCTACTCTAATGGGGCTCAGCAGGGAGGGATGAATAGGCCTGAAAGTGGCAACGCGGCGGTGAAATTGCATCGTGGCAGCTCAGCATGCACGGGCTCTCTGAAGTTAAATCCCACCGCTGTCTTTTCTTTTTCAAATCCCACTCTCACCTATAGGAGAAGAAAAACGAGAAGCATGCACAGGCACACGTACAGTAATTCAAAGACCAACAAATGATCAAGTAAGGAAGAGAGGAAACATGCATACACTCACATGAGCAAGTGAGAAGATATTGGGTAATATCCTTGGCAAGCAGCTCAAGAATCTTTTTAAAGTTCAGCGGCAAAACAAAGCAGCTCCTCATTCTGTTTCTCTCTTTCCCTGGAGTGCACTGTCTTAGTGGATGTGGAAATATGCAAGTCTGATTTAAGACAAAGCTATTTGGAGGCATTTAAGTCTCCCAGTGTCCCAAAGAGGAAAGGCTCATTAGTGAAGTATTGGTGGAGAAGTGGTGGAATGATTGAAATTTTGTGAAATGAGAATTATTTCTTATAGGCCCAAAACACAGCGGACGTGCTGACACATCAACGTTTTACTTTGGGGTTCATGTGAATTGAGGCAGCAGTGAACAGTAAGCAAAGTATTTGAGAAGTACACAAGAAATGTACACGATAGATGGTTTATACGGGCTCCTGTTTCAGCAAATATATTTTATATTCAATTAAAAACTCTGTCTTTAACGTTGTAGACGGGACGTCACTTTAGGATGATATTCATTATCACATGCCTTTTGACAAGTACGACGACATATTAGGGTCATTGTAGGTATAAAACATAATTACAGAGCTGGGGGAGGGGGGGGTAATATTCAGAGGAAAAACTCTGAATTGCCAAGAAAAAGGATATTCTTTGAGATAAGAAATAATAATAAGAAGAAGAAGAAGAAGAAAACTTTCACAAATTTATGAGGAAAAAAACTTGAATATTCTTTGCTATTATTAAGTCTTAAATGTCCTCAACTGATAACATTGTCAGCAATTATTTATTTATTTATTTAAAAGAACAAATACATTTCCCTCACACATGTCAACTGTTTAATGCTACTTGTGAAATAATCCAATTAATCTTATTTCAATATATGCATTTTGTATATACCCTTTGTTAAACCCTCATACAGCAACTTTTTCTCAGTTGAGCAACATCGAAGGAAAAATCTGCAGATTGGGAATCTATTTTGGACATTGTGCAGAATCTCTGTAATTGTGTAGAAGTTGCACCGGCCATGTGTCTGATTGAATAACGGTAATTTGCTAAACCGTAACATTTCAGATGTCATTTTTACAGACGCTCACTTTAGTTGGCTAAACTTGAACCTTGTTGAAGCAGTGGATGTTTACTGGATAAATGACATCAATTATTTATCCTTTATCAAAATCGGATTTGCGTGCATTGCCGTGCCCGTGCATTGATCGCATGCCACGTGCACACATTCATACCTGCACCTCTCAGCCTGCAAACGGTACCGCGAGTGTGAAGGTGCCTCCCAATGAATCATGGCCGGGGATTGAAACATCACCGCGTCCTTGAGAGCTGAAACATTGGATAGAGGTCTCTGCTGTTGGTTGGATGAAGTTAGAGGAAAAGTAGTGAGTTCATTTACTTTGTGTTGTGCAGAGAGCGGGAGGTGAGGGGGAGCTTTAGCTCCGGAGGCTGGCCCATGTTTCTCCCTCCACTGTTTATTGAGGGCCTGTCTCAGGGGCCAGGTATTGATTTCTGCTGGATGAGATGGGATAGCCCTGGAAGACTCAATGACGGATGGATGAGAAGGAACGGAGGGATGAAGTGGAGGAGTGGAGCTCTTCTCCCACTACAAAGGCTGCTTCAATAGTCTATAAATGTTGCCTTGACCCCCACTTATTGGTTCCTGTTTAAGAAAATATAGTGTGGATTTTGAGTCTAATATGTTTGCTGAAAAGTCATAGCACCCTGAAAGAGCCAAATGCCTGAACTGACTCCAACTCGGATCCTAATCTATTCCCCTACGTCCCTTTTTATTTGATCAGTCTTTATCAGGTGTTTCCACATTCATGTTAGGCTGTGTAAAGTTGGTTCTTCCATTCGTATACCTTTATCACCTCTTGAACTCTTAGTATCACTCTTATTCATTAAGAATGTAAAGTACAAATCCCAAGGATTCAAAATTGATGTGTCTGTTTCTTTGACTTGGCTGGATCAGACAAGTCACACATGCAATAAACTAAATATGATGGCAAATGTGGAAAAAGAAAATACAGTTTAAATTTCTGTGCTAGTTTACCTTACACATATGTAACCTTTCCAGCGTTTGACATCGTTAACGATGAGTAAAATGTAATGTGGACCAAGAGAAAGTCACGGTTCAGAGTTGTTGAGTTCTTTGTTCTTTCACACCCAAGCAGCACTCCATACAGTCTATTTAGAATGTTTGATTCTCTGCTGCCTACATAACCATCAGCCATAAGAGAGCATTGCATTTGGTTTTATTGTTGAATCTTGTGAGGGAACAATTTGGAACTTTCTGTTACAGTTATGTGAATCAGCTGTCACTCTGAGGAAACAACTTGACAAGTTGCCCTTGAGATAAAACTCCCAGGAACTGGAACTGCTCAGGAGTCAACAGGAGGAGATATTGTGAACTTCTTCCCAAATGTGATTTGTGTGGACATGAATTCACTTTAAGAATTGAGTAGGTGTAAGAAATATGGAGGCTCAGAAGATACTTTCAGGAATAAATCATAGCTTAACAAATTGATACTCAAATGGACTTGTCTTTAAGAACCTCTAATGGTTCAATACTTTCAGTTCAACTGTTGTGTTCTCTTGTCTTTGCTCCTTATTTCTTGTTGACTCCTCTCCTCCTCCTTTTTTAGATGCACAGCCTGTGAGGTTGTGTCAAACTCAGACTCTGTCTTTCATTTCAACTGCACACAAATTATACTCTTTTTGGGCCGTCTATCACAGACACACAGTCTTGACTTTATCAAGGTTGTATAGTTGATCGTTCCCTGGTTAAGTGCCCAGTGAAAGTCGCAAAACACACACACACACACACCTCCCTGGCCCTCTGTCAACTTAACGGCTGCCGATCAATGGCAGGAGGTCAGCCTGGTGATAGAGAAGCTTGGAGCTGCATGTGTATGTCTGTATATGTGCGTCTGTGTTCATTTGTGCTTTTATGTGTCTATGTGAGTGTTTATTTGTGTGTGTGTGTGTGTGTGTGTGTGTGTGTGTGTGCGTGCGTGTGTCCGTCTGATAGAGAGCAGGGCTTAGGACTGCCGAGCGATTGAGGAGGGGTGAAAAAAGTGTCCAAGATTCATTTTTTCTCATCTGGTACAGAGGGAGAGGAGGGGAGGCTGGTGCGTTATTTTTCTTGGCTTTAGCCCTCACAGCTCTAAGTGGGTATTGATCAGGTGCCTTAATGCAAACCTGTCAAATTAATTTTGCAGGGAGAGAAGGCTGTGACTGCTGCGAGATTGCTTCAGCATCGAAGGGGGTGTGTGTGGGGGGGGGGGGGGGTGTGTGGATAGAGGGATGGATGGATGGAGGGGGTAAAGGGATGTTAGAGGTGGGGAGCCTATGAATTTTAATCATCATCTAAATAGGAAGCTGGCATTCTAGTCTCTTTTCTTCATTCTTCTTTTTCCCCCTGTGTGCTTACTTCTTCATCCTTATTTCTTTTTCAGCACCCTGTCCTCTGGCTTGTTCTTTTCTTCAACACACAACTCCTGGTGTGAGACCGTTGTATAGTTGCTATATGTGCCTGTAAGCAGCCAAGAAAATTAAAAGTTGGAGCAAGATGGTGGAAACATCCACATCTCAAACCAATTGGACCCATTGCATTTAGAGCGGATCAGAATCACACGGCCGATACACAAATAATTGTTTGCTGTCGTAAACAATGCGAGTTATGGCATGTGTGCGCCATTCATGTGGTCTCGGAATATAAAATAATCACCCTCCAGACTAAAGTGACTCATAATTAGGTAATTGGGCACATCTGTGTTGTCATTTAATATTTAATTTGTGTTAATCCTAGATATGTATGTACCTGCTGACACACACACACACTTTCTGTTTCACTGAGATTACTGTTACTGTGTTACTAATAACATTAATGATGACTCAGTTCTGTCTAAGTGTGCCAGTAAGTCCTGACAAGCCAGCATGCACATTATCAGAACCCTGAAACTGAAACAGCAACATGGGATTCAGCCGTCATGCATTGTTTTATTTACACTTGTGCTCTTCCTACTTTGCAATGTCAAAATGTCTTCTGCTTAAAAGGCACATGGTCTTGAACTTGTTTCAGATTAAATACATTGTGGTTACATGCTATGCTGCTCGGACCTCCAGGCCTACAGGCTACAGTGACCCTGAAAGACAAATAAGTGAAAACGCAGTATATATATATATATATATATATATATATATATATATATAACACTCCACTGGTGTTGTTTTACAATGCTGCTGTAAGGTCTCATCTCTTGACCGCTACATCGGATCAGACTAATCTCTGCCCTTCTCCTTTATCCCAGTAGTTAGTTAACTGTCGGCCAGGGTCTTTTCAAACCGGGAAGAATTAAAAACAGCCATAAGTAACTTTTACGACGAGGGATACGGTGAGCGGGCGAGCGCATCTGCATGTGATCTACTGCAGTGTGTTTTCTCTGACTCTCGCTTCTCTCTCTGTTAGTTTATCTGAAAGCTGTAAGTTTTACACAGAAGGCTGTCGCCCCTTTCCATCGACCCTCTCAGCCTTTTAGGTGTGCTTTATGATCCATAGAGTACAGAATGAAGACACACTATGTCTCACATACACTTGCACACACAGAGCCACACACATACATGAATGCATGCACAGTCTTGTTTGTATGCACATTCATGGATGTATAGACACACCAGTCGGTGTAAGACTTACAAGTACTGCATACATTAATATATCAGACACACACACACACACACACACACGTATCTACGGTCAGACTACATCGATACTGGCAACTGTGGAGGGCTCCACTGCAAACAAATCATTGTAATAACACTCTCTGGAAACAGCAGCGTGACAGAAATACAGTGCTAAGTATCATGTTGATTCAGAATGAGCTTTACAGTGGAGATTTTAAAATGTCTCATATTGAGATGACATTTTAACTATGTTTTAAATTCATGTTGATGTTTGCGCAGCTGAGGTTGTTTAGAGCAACACTCCACATCTCTCCCAAGTCTCTCATTGTCCATCTGGTCCACAGGCTGGGTCTTAAGTGTTGCCCCAAATAAGTACTGTGTCATTAGTGCCGTGTAAATTAAAGAAGGGAAAATGTGTCAGTCCACAGCAGCAGCAGCAGCAGCACACATGTGTTTTTGGTTGCACGTGAACTGTTTTTTTTTAGTTCATTTAGTAGATTTTGGATACTTATTGAACGCTTAACTCATATCTACTCTCTTCAAAAAAAGTTTGGAAGATTGAAGCTGTTGCTATTTTGTTGCTCTTCCTTTTCATGAGCGAGTTGTTGCAGTTGTTGTTGTCCATGTGGGCATTAAGGTACAGTAGCTGTTAAATTATTATTTATTTCTCAAAAATGGCTGTAGAAATTTGGGAACTGTTCAACATTTGGGGAAATATGCTTATTCGCTTCCTTGCCGAGAGTTAGATGAGAAGAACTATATCACTCGTCCATTAACTGTGAAGCTGGAGCCAGTAGTTAGCTTAGCTTAGCACAGTGGTTCCCAAATGGTGTCTGTGTGCCATGAGACAAATCCCGGTGTGCCGTGGGATTTTGAAAAAAGTTATGAATGATTGATGATGATGATATGAATGCGGCGTGCTGCCTGGGCTGGAGCAGGTCCGTGCGTGGCGCAGATTTTTTAAGTTCTCTCCTTACCTTTTCTCCGCTCGGTCTCTGACTGTAAGTGTGTGTGTGTGTGTGTGTGTGTGTGTGTGTGTGTGTGTGTGTGTGTGTGTGTGTGTGTGTGGGTTCTCCGCCTTTCACGACGCAGAGGAGAGGAGAGAATGTAAATACGCAAAGCAACTGAAACGTGCACATAAATGAGATACATGACATAAGCGTTTGGTTTGGTCTTTGGTGTGCCTTGGCCACAGAAGGTTTGGGAAAACTTGGCTTAGCATACAGACTGGAGGCAGGGGGATACAGCTAGCCTGGTTCTAGCCAAGGTTCAAACATCTTCATCCCAGCACCTCTAAATCTAACTTGTTAACATTTATTTTGTTTGTGTAAACTGAGCCAGAATAGCTGTTGCTAAAACCAACACCTCGTAGCTCTTGCTCCATAGTAATTCCAGTTTTACATCAGAAGAACACGATACACGAACATATAAGGTCATTCTTGAGTAATGATATATCATCTTGTTGCAGTGCAGTAAAAAGTGTTACTTATCCATGCACTATATCTGCGCTCCAACCTGTTACCTCACAGCAACATGTCATTTTCTTTCAGATACTGTTTTCTTTCGATCATTTGCAAAGTTTTTGGTTCTTTGAAATGTGTTTTATTTCTTCATCGCATTTAAAAAAATAAAATGAATAAATAACTTGTCTCTTTAAGGCCTGCAGGCCACGTTATACATGTAAACATCCGTAGAAGAAAAAGTTATTCAACTCACACAGTGTACCAAAGTGATTCTTGATTTAAGCTCCCCAACTAGAAAGCTCATTTCAAGATAGATTTCCCATGCAGGGCAGTATTTGCATATTCCTAAAAAAAATAACCTTCCTCTGCTTTTTTTCTCTCTCCAGGGCTCAAACAAACACTGCCTTCATTTGAATGGTAACTCGAATTGTCTCACTAGCTAGCTAGCTGCCACAGCACTAGAGATGCAAATGTATTCGGTAGATCTGTGTGTGTGTGTGTGTGCGTGCACGCTTGCACGTGTTTGTGTCAAATGTATTTTGGTGAGCTGCAGATTGGCTCGCTCGTCTCAACAGAGGTTCCATTACCTCTCAGTGGCTTTCATCTGCTCATCCAGTGAGACGTCCTCGCATCTGAGGCGAATGAGACTCGGCGTAACACACAGACACACACAAATGCACAACTAAGGATACAGATAGATGTGGAGCCATAGAGAGTGTGTGTGTGTGTGTGTGTGTGTGTGTGTGTGTGTGTGTGTGTGTGTGTGTGTGTGTGTGTGTGTGTGTGTGTGTGTGTGTGTGTGTGTGTGTGTGTGTGTGTGTGTGTGTGTGTGACAAGAACTCAAATACATTTAGGACAAAACACAATAGTTTTAAGGCTTGTTGTGCTGCTGAGTGCAGCCTCAAAGCTGATATGTTCCTTGCTGTCCACCTGAACAGCATTTCTGTGTCAGACCAGGGACATTATTGTATACAGAATTTACCACTGCAGGTTTGATTGACAGCAATAATAATGCCTCAAATAATGATTTACAAGTTAAAGACTACATTTTCAAGGCCTTTGGTTTATCCCTAACCTGGAGTCATTGTCTTGCTCACAAACACAATGGCAGGTTTAAAGACTGCAGCAAAACTTCAGCATGGCAATTTCTCTACTCTAAAGGTTCATTTAAAAGTGATCAAAAGTTCCTGGAAGTCTCCCATTTTAATATCCTTTTGAACCCAAGGAGAGATAGAGAATGGGTGGTGGAGAGATCTTAATGACTCGGAGATCTTAAAGATGCTCGAGCAGACTCCACCTTTATTTAGAAGGACACACAGTACACAGCTGTGGCAGGATGTTTAGAATAATAGGCTGCAATCTTCCTTTCTTTTATATGTGCGGCTCACACACGGTGTGAACATAACACAACCGGCACCTAAAGAAGAGCTTGTGAGGATATACTGTAGTGGTTAAGATAGTGTGAGCTTGGCAACACATCAAGCTGCTGACTAGATTTTTGTCATTAATGTTGCAGCGCTCTGAAGCTTCATGCATCATCAGAGAGTGAAATAATATCCTAAAAGTAACTCAGAGATTAGTTTCCCCACAGTTAAGAATTATAATAATTATATTTCTTGAAGGAAATGAAGGCATGTGTCTGTGTGTGTGCGTGTGGCAGACAGATGACGTGTAGCAGGAAGGCAGATGCAGACTGTCACAAGGCAGGAAATCCACTGACAGGACTGATTGTGTTTAGTTATGACTGACACTCACACACACCACACACACTCACACACACACACACACACACACACACACACACACACACACACACTCACACACCACACACAGGAGCAAACACTTATGGAAGTCTGGAAGTTTTGCAAATTGTTTTTAAACCAAATCTGTATAAGTTGTTTTTGGAAAAGGAAATGTGTGCAGGATATTTGAGGACCATCTGTAGCGCTCTTATTAGTACTGTTAGTTCCTGACAGCTGTGTGTGTGTGTGTGTGTGTGTGTGTGTGTGTGTGTGTGTGTGTGTGTGTGTGTATGAGGGAGCAAAGCTTGAAACTTTCTGGGAAATTGTTTTTTTAGTTTAGTAGAGGCACATTCTTTTGAATATTAATGGTACAAGAGAGAAAATGTAGGAACAAAGACACCAAAAAAGCTAAAGGTTTGTACTAACATCAGAATATAACTTATCATATTAGATTAGATGATGTACAGTACAACACAACATAATATGCAATGCTTTTATCCACACAAAGGGCTAAAAAATCACCTCTAGCTTTATTAATGTTTTTGAAAAGTCACTTAAACTGACTCATTTCACTCAACATTATTTATTTTAGAATATAAACATTATAACAACATGACATGGTAAGGTTTATATTTAGTCGTTTTTATTCAAATGCAAAATTCTGACAACAAAAGCGACAAAACAAGACAGTGCAGAATCATTCAGATTCATCCGGCCACAATGCATTTAGGTTTTCCAGAAAATGTTCAATGTATAACAAAAAAAAGAGAAAAGTTTCCTGAAGCTTTGCTAAAGTTTATAAGAACATGTGATATATTTTCCATTTGTTGCTTTTCTATTATTCTAAAAATGTGTTATGAATAGGAAATACCTAAAATAATCTTTTACATGGACATAAGATAAAGGAGTGGAGCTTGAGGACATTGTGATTGAGGGTGTGTGTGTGTGGTGTGTGTGTGTGTGTGTGTGTGTGTGTGTGTGTGTGTGTGTGTGTGTGTGTGTGTGGTGTGTGTGTGTGTGTGTGTGTGTGTGTGTGTGTGTGTGTGGTGTGTAGGGCAGATCTCCTGTCAGTCCTTATATCTATCAAAGACTGCATCCCATTCACAGCAACGTGACAGAGACGTAAAGCAATCTGCCTGACCAAAAGCATTTAATTTTGAAATGGCTGCCCAATGAATCCCATTCAAATGAACAGGGAGAGACACACACACACACACACGTATGCACACAAATGATTTAGCATGCATGCACTCAAAGTGTGCACATGCACAGATACGCACATATGCCATTTTGCAACCCTATCTATTACCATCAACCTACAACCCCCCCCCCCCCCCCCCCCCCCCCCACACACACACACACACAGCCTCTGGGGAAAAGAGGAAATGTCTTTTTTAAGGATTGAATACAGCGGGATGAGCTTCGCCACTTTAACCTTACATATGCAAAATCCAGCGTTGTGTATTCATGGAGAGAGACACAAAACAGGCGCTACAATCAAAAATGTCATTTCCACTGCCAGTGAGACGACCTCCACTCTCATCTGACCATAACAACATGCTCTCACTCCTACTGGCACAAACTTTCCTCACCAATATAAAAAGATACAATGAATGATATGTCATTATATAATAAGATTAATAAAGATATTGTAATTGTAATGTATGATTCTTTGACCATGCTTGTAAATAAATGTTTTTAATACCGAGGTTTTAGGGTTTCATTTTTAAAATGCTGCATATCCATGATAGGGAAACAAAGGAAGTCTAAACATCAAGAGATGCTGCTCATAATGGTTTTAACTTTATGTCAACAGTCACTACTTTTTGGGGACATTACATTGAACCTTTGTTGCAGTGTTTGTAGGGGGGGGGGTGGGGGGGGGGGGGGGCTAAACGATTCACATAAGAATTACAATTACCACTGATGTGGTCAATAATGACACTTTAATTTTCAACACAGAATTTAAAAAGCTGCACACTTTTCTTTGTATGTTTTCTGTGTTTGGTCAAAAAGTGACCGTCATAATGAACATTTAGCTTAACTGCCAGCTATGTTTCATATTGCATTTCTGTGGCATAAGGGCCTGAAACTAGTGAACACTTTTTCTATTCCTTAATCGAGATTCTCTTTTGAATCGAATCGACCGATTCCCCTTCCCTGCATGCTCTTCTCTCTCTTACACTCACATGTTCACAAACATACTCAAAAAACCTTAGAGCCCATTCAGTCACACCTCTGTACACCTTCAGTCTCCTTCTGCATCTCTTAAAGAAGAGTAACACGATTGAGAGTCATTTTGTCTTGTCGATCTGCATTACAAACAACACGAAAGAGAAGGAGCGGCAGAGACTGTCTGAGAAACCAGCTCCTGCTGAGTTCAAGGGACTTTTGTTTTACCCCCGAGTTGGCTTGTAATTGGACGGTGTCAGTCAAACAATGTTGTAAATAATGTTTCACACCAAAGAAGCAAAAAAACAAAAAAAGCAAAGTACATTTTTATTTATATAGCGCATCTCATTCCAGGAGAAACACATTATATTTGACTGAAAACAGAAAATCTGGTATTATCATATGTTTACATGTAATTAATTACTCTTATAATACAACAGAACACCATTAAAAAGCATGATAGCTCAGGAACTCTAGTCCAATAGTGGCTCTCATTCTGCAACAGGGAGAAAGCTCATTATCAAATGGAAATGGCATTTGCATACACTTAGGAAACACACACATACACACCTAACATGTGCATGAAAACACACAATCACACACTCACACGAGCACACACACACACACACACACACACATGAAGTACAGTGCTGCATAATTGAATTTGCAACACGCTGTTCTGTTGTGCCTTTTGAAAATATCACTATTGCCTGAAAACTGTTGTTACCTCTAGCCAGATGATGTTAGCTTTTAGCGGCTTTGTGTCGCAGACAATGAGGCCACTAGTGCTGCTAGCATCAGGTGTGTGCGCCTGATATCCAATACTGAGATCAAAAGAAGTATCTCTGTGTCTTAATTGAATTGATAAGCATCTGCAACAGGGATTGAATCTCAACTTTGAGTGTGTGTTTGTCCGTGAGCTGTAATTTGTGGATTAGGTGATTGGTCGCTGGGTGGCTTTGACTGCGTCTGAGTGTGTGCATGTGACTGCCAGTAATTGAATTGGGTGTTCTTAAAGGTCTGAGAGGTGTGTGTAAAGGAGTGTGTTTTCAAAGTACACCTGTGGCAGCGAGGAGGCGGCTGATTGTGTGTACAGATTCTGCTTTTTGCAAATCTATGTGCGCACGATTGTAGACTCCAAGACTCAAGATAAATGTTGAATTGAAAATCATGAATATGATTTGTGCATTATGAATGATCTGACCGAGTGTGTGTGTGTGTGTGTGTGTGTGTGTGTGTGTGTGTGTGTGTGTGTGTGTGTGTGTGTGTGTTGTTGACAGATTCATGAATGATTATTGCTTTCTGTTTTTTTTGTTTTCTTGGCAGCCAGAGAACTTACGAGAGACATGTACACATATGTTTACCCTCACACCTTGTTTGATAACTATGCATCTCAACAAAATCAAGTTCTTAAAGGAATCGAACTAAAAACATCCAATTCCCGTTCTGCTAATCCTTAAAAACAGCCATCTCTGTTATCCCAATGTTGTACTTTCATTTTCCTTTACACTTCAATCAACTGGATCACATATACAGAAGAAGGAGGAGGGTTACATTAAATGACAAAGATGGAAAATTACACTTTTGTTTGTTACTTATTATGTAACTTGCTTTACCTAGCATTTCTCACGTTTAAGGTTTATATTAAACATAGTAACATTTCCAGATGTAAATATATTGGGTTCTTGCTACATCGGACATCACAGGCCAAACAGAACTATGTAGAATGGAATGGTAATATTCAAGGTATGCACATCTGCCTGTTTCATAGCACATTCACTTACACCTGTCATAACTGGTATTCTACTTCTATCGACTGTATCTCTAATGTCTCCCTCTCACACCCTGAAAAGCCAAAGAGATTTAAGTTCTGTATTTTAATTTAATTTTTGTGCACTTTTTTAAAAAGAAGGGAGACATGGAGGGCTTTAAAAGATTTGGTCTAAGAGGGATTTCCGGGGGTGTTTTTAAAAGGGGCTTGACTCCACTGCTAGGGCTAGGGCTGCTAACTGTGCTATCTCACAATGAAATGTCCCAAATCCAGGAGACTTTGAACACTCATACATATGGGGGCCGGGTGAAACGAGGGTAAAAAGAAACATGAAATAAGAGGCTATTAGAGGGATGAGAGAATTACAACCCGTTTGTCTTTTCATCTCTGCTCTCCATCCATCCCTCAATCCATCTCGATTAGGAAATGAAAACTACGATAGTCTGAGGAGCGGAGGGCTTAGCACTCTGACCCTAGATGTGGCATCATAGGGTAATTCATAGCACAATACCCCACTTTTTGACTTTTATCATAATTTAGAAAATTCAATTCACTTATGACTTTAAAACCATCTTGCAGATCTTCAGCTTTGTGCGGAGAGAAATGCTTTGCTGATTTAACTTCTACAACTAAGACAAAGTGGTAGAGTGTATTAATGTTAAGAGCTAGTGCATTAATACTATAAGGTTTGGCTTTAACCATGAGGGAATCAAACTGAGTTGGTCTGCTTCTCAAAGCTATGAGTGTAAAATGTAAGTTATGGGTTTTGTAGGTACAAAACTTTTGACTGATTTTTTTACTTTTGTATTTGGGTAATAAGCCGCTGGGTATCACTGGAAGTTCAGTTTCATGGATGTGTACTGAGTGATACAAGCGCCAAGGAATATTTCCTCCCGTGCTTCCTCTTCTTCTGTTGCACATCTCCAGAAGACAAACACTCTATTTTATACCTGTCAGCTACACTAAGGAGGGGAAACAAACTTTTTATTTTCTTCCTTTGAATTAATAAATGAAAATAAAGTCTGTGTGTGTTTGTGTGTAGTACAACAGCAGAAGATGCCTGGTGCTCCATATGTTCCATTTGCCCCCCCCCCATGGAGCCCCTCCATCACCCATCATCTCCCATACACTCACACACACACACACGCATGCTTGTTTATACTTCTGTACTTGTGAGGACCTTCATTCACATGGCGCTTTCCCCGGCTGAGGAATATCTATTCCATCCACAACGTTGTGTAAATAGCACTGCTGTGTCCTGTGAGCTTCTTTTCATTTATATGTTGTGCTTTGTGAGATTGTCTTCTGAAGACAAATGACAGCATCAGCTGGAAAGACACATTGCTGTTGAGTTATTCAAGTGTCATCTAGTTTCATTATGTTGGTGAGAAGGCAGACATGTGCAACACTCGGCAACTCACACCAAAAACAATCTAGACAGAAGAAAAGTTCTACAGGTAAGAGGAAAAATATGTATTTTTGATTTTGCCGGTGTCAGATCTTGATAGGCACTGACAAATGACAGAATGTCGTCCTGCCGATGTTGGATGTAGGCTCAGAAAACTCTTAAAAGTGTCGTTCTGGAGGATGGTTACAAACAATATAGTTATAGTTTGATTTGAAGGCTCTGCTGTGTGTCTCTTTTTCAAAATCCATTTAGGAACATTTTACTGGAAGGTGTCTGTTCGGCTGTGTTGTGTAGGAGGAGAGGGAAAGCGTTTTTGTAAATGTATGAATTATACAGACGAATAAGTCAGATGAGGAACAAGAAAGAGAAGAACTGTGTGAGTGGGTGTGTGTGTGTGTGTGTGTGTGTGTGTGTGTGTGTGTGTGTGTGTGTGTGTGCATGTGTGTGTGAGGATGAGAGGTGGTCAGAAGTGGTTAGAGGAACAGTGGCCTTTTCATCCCTAGAGGGTGAAAGAGCCAATGATAGCCTTTCTGCTGCTGCTTAGCTGATAACACATAGTACCACCACCTAATGTCCTCCCTCATCTCTCTCACACTTTCTCCCTCACTATCTCACTTTACTATCAACACTCGCTCGCTTACTTTCTCTCCCTTCCCTCTACTTATCTGTCTCGCTCTCCATTTATTTCCCCCCGGCCCTCTCTCTGTCTCTCCGCTGCTCTTGTCTGCAGGAATGAATCAGACGTAAGAGACCAAACAAGATTTTCAACCCATTGCTTTTGATTAAGTGACTTAACACAGAGGTCTGCGGCCCGGCAATATCACTAATGGTCCGAAGAAAGAGAGATAGTGTTTGGGGGAAACGGAGAGAGACACAGAGGGAGGGCAGGAGAGAGACAGGGAGAGAGAGAAAGTCAGACGTGGGCTAAATCTCCCACAAGTAGTACCATTATCCCCATTGTTATTTTGAATAATTCAATAAATATAACATATTGAGAGTCGTAATGCAGTCGTAATAGTACTCATGTCATTAGTAAAAAGGTAACATTTCACCCAATTTTTAGAACTGTTAAATATAAAGGAAGTTAACACACAAATTAAATATGGTAATATGATGCAAGATTTCAATGAGTGTTATTAGCTAATCATACATCTTATAATATGTTCATCTGCATACTACAAGCTCACCCACACACACACACACACACACACACACACACACACACACACACACACACACACACACACACACACACACACACACAGCAGGGTTGACAGCACTGGGCAATGAGCTGTCAGAACTGTCTCTCTGCATCACACAGGTCATTGGCTGATCCCTGTCTGTCTTTTTCTTTCTGTCTCTTTCTCCCCTTTTCTCTCTGTCTCTCTCCCTCTCCCTCTCATCCCTCCCCCCCTCTCTCCTTTGCGTCTCATTAACACAACATACAATTAAAGTGTGTGTATCAGTGTCAGACCCCTGCTATTAGCACCTCAGCCTAAATGGCACTTGGCAGGGAGCTGAATCGCAGCTTCCTCCTCCCAGTCAAACGATTAAAGACCTCAGACACGCGATCAACGGCGAAACACGTTAACACCTAATTAGCTTGACACAGCAGTGTATATAAATGCTGCTGCGCTGTTTGTAGGTGGACTGACACTGTCCAGCCCCGGTCACCTCTGTGTGCATATGATCATTTAAACAGAATCATTTTAAACATTTAATATAATAATGCATATTTGGCAAGTAAGAAGATTACCTTGCCATGGGTGGCTCGTCAGCATATTTACAACAGTCAAACTACTGTCAGCACTATCACACTTTGCTAGCTGGTGCATTTTCCACAATTTGCAATGTCTGACACAAACAAACAACAGGCGTTCATAAAGCAACTAAACTGTCACCTGCACGGATGACACCCAAAATGAGGGACACCATGTTTTTGGGTGAATTTATCTCATGTTGCATGCATTAATTGATTTTTTAAATTTAGAAATAAACCAATGTTTGATCACACTACAGTAAGCTCAAATGGACGCATGGACTGTAGATGTAGGAGCCCAAGGGAAAACAATGTTAAAAAAATCCCTTCAAAAGTCTCCACACATCCCTCTTTCTCACACACAAACAAACACACACAGACACGCACACTCGCACACACACAAACAAACAAACAATGCAAACACACACACACACACACACACACAGACACACACACACACACACACACACACCACACCCTCTCCCACACTGCAGCAGTAAATATCTGAGATCTAAATCCTCTTCACAGCGTTGCCTAATTACTCCCAACAACATGGTAGCTGATTAACTTGTAATTGCTGCTCTGAACGCAGCCTGTCCCTCTCTCCTCGTTAGGGTTATTACTGACTATAATTACCGCTAATGTGCAGAGAGGAACACACACTCACACACATAACCTTGGCATTTACACAAACATACATGCAGGTGGGAAGCTCATGCGCCTGAACACACACACATTCTCCTTCATAACACACTCATACGCACACCTCCAACAGGAGAATACTTATTTTCTAGGAAACTGTGACTGGTGCACAAAGCAATAACAGTGAAATTTAGGCAACTAAATTCATTTTCAGTATGTTGCCTCATTTAAGTGATGCAGTTCACAGCAGCCACAATCCTGTAATGGTCTTCATAAACAGCATCACATGCTCACATTTGACATTTGTGTCCCTTGGTTGTGTGAGTGAGGCCTAACATGTGGCTGGTTCCTCTCTACCCTTTAGGCTTCTGGAACATTTCATCATTTCATCATAGGTTGATTGTGGCGACAGCGACATACAAAGTGAAGGTGATAACTAAGTAAATATCTCCTCTGAGATCACTACACTAAACCAACCCTTTAACAGATAAAACAACAAAATGTAACACATGCATGTTCTGCTTTTGTAATAATCATCCAAAAACAATCTCCACCAAACAAACGATTATAAGAATGTATTTTCCATGTTTTTCTGGGGGGGGGGAGGTGTTTTAAGTACATCCTGTCATCACAGAGATCATATCCCAAATTGTTTTGATATTCTGCAGGAAATCAGATAAGTAGCGACATATGTTTTGCATTTCCATAAAAGCAACATTTGTAGAATTAAGTATCTGCTTGTAAACCCCAAACAGGGAATTTATAAACGCTCATCTGTTTACAAACTTCCTCACTGGGTTCCTGTGGAACAGAAAGAATGGAAATACACAAAATTACAGTATTATTATTATTATTATTATTATTATTATTATTATTATTATTATTGTATCACATTTACTCAGTGTATAGGGCAGAAAGAAAACACAGATTAACAAAGCTTCAGGTCATGTCAGGACTGTCAGTTCTTCCTTTGTCGAAGCAAATTCTTCTCTTTGAAGTCACGTTCAGCTGTGAGCTGCGTGCTGACAGCATCTATTGTTACCGTTGCATCGTCTTTCTACGCTTACTTTGCAATACGAGGGGCTTCTCTTCTCTCCTTCTGCCTCCTCTGTTTAAAAAGGCCTTTGCGTGAATCTAAATCCGGCTTAATTGTAATTCTCCAACTAAACTTGCTGTGGAGAAAGCTACGAGCGCAAAGCTCCTTTTAAGTTCATAATCACTTTCTCCGTTAGCCGGGGATAATGGTACTACTTGTGGGAGATTTAGCCCACGTCTGACTTTCTCTCTCTCCCTGTCTCTCTCCTGCCCTCCCTCTGTGTCTCTCTCCGTTTCCCCCAAACACTATCTCTCTTTCTTCGGACCATTAGTGATATTGCCGGGCCGCAGACCTCTGTGTTAAGTCACTTAATCAAAAGCAATGGGTTGAAAATCTTGTTTGGTCTCTTACGTCTGATTCATTCCTGCAGACAAGAGCAGCGGAGAGACAGAGAGAGGGCCGGGGGGAAATAAATGGAGAGCGAGACAGATAAGTAGAGGGAAGGGAGAGAAAGTAAGCGAGCGAGTGTTGATAGTAAAGTGAGATGGTGAGGGAGAAAGTGTGAGAGAGAAGAGGGAGGACATTAGGTGGTGGTACTATGTGTTATCAGCTAAGCAGCAGCAGAAAGGCTATCATTGGCTCTTTCACCCTCTAGGGATGAAAAGGCCACTGTTCCTCTAACCACTTCTGACCACCTCTCATCCTCACACACACATGCACACACACACACACACACACACACACACACACACACACACACACCCACTCACACAGTTCTTCTCTTTCTTGTTCCTCATCTGACTTATTCGTCTGTATAATTCATACATTTACAAAAACGCTTTCCCTCTCCTCCTACACAACACAGCCGAACAGACACCTTCCAGTAAAATGTTCCTAAATGGATTTTGAAAAAGAGACACACAGCAGAGCCTTCAAATCAAACTATAACTATATTGTTTGTAACCATCCTCCAGAACGACACTTTTAAGAGTTTTCTGAGCCTACATCCAACATCGGCAGGACGACATTCTGTCATTTGTCAGTGCCTATCAAGATCTGACACCGGCAAAATCAAAAATACATATTTTTCCTCTTACCTGTAGAACTTTTCTTCTGTCTAGATTGTTTTTGGTGTGAGTTGCCGAGTGTTGCACATGTCTGCCTTCTCACCAACATAATGAAACTAGATGACACTTGAATAACTCAACAGCAATGTGTCTTTCCAGCTGATGCTGTCATTTGTCTTCAGAAGACAATCTCACAAAGCACAACATATAAATGAAAAGAAGCTCACAGGACACAGCAGTGCTATTTACACAACGTTGTGGATGGAATAGATATTCCTCAGCCGGGGAAAGCGCCATGTGAATGAAGGTCCTCACAAGTACAGAAGTATAAACAAGCATGCGTGTGTGTGTGTGTGAGTGTATGGGAGATGATGGGTGATGGAGGGGCTCCATGGGGGGGGGGGCAAATGGAACATATGGAGCACCAGGCATCTTCTGCTGTTGTACTACACACAAACACACACAGACTTTATTTTCATTTATTAATTCAAAGGAAGAAAATAAAAAGTTTGTTTCCCCTCCTTAGTGTAGCTGACAGGTATAAATAATAGAGTGTTTGTCTTCTGGAGGATGTGCAACAGAAGAAGGAGGAAGCACGGGAGGAAATATTCCTTGTGCGCTTGTATTCATCAGTACACATCCATGAACTGAACTTCCAGTGATACCCAGCGCTTATACCAAAATACAAAAGTAAAAAAATCAGTCAAAAGTTGTACCTACAAAACCCATAACTTACATTTTACACTCATAGCTTTGAGAAGCAGACCAACTCAGTTTGATTCCCTCATGGTTAAAGCCAAACCTTATAGTATTAATGCACTAGCTCTTAACATTAATACACTCTACCACTTTGTCTTAGTTGTAGAAGTTAAATCAGCAAAGCATTTCTCTCCGCACAAAGCTGAAGATCTGCAAGATGGTTTAAAAGTCATAAGTGAATTGAATTTTCTAAATTATGATAAAAGTCAAAAAGTGGGGTATTGTGCTATGAATTACCCTATGATGCACATCAGGGTCAGAGTGTAAGCCCTCCGCTCCTAAGACTATCGTAGTTTTCATTTCCTAATCGAGATGGATTGAGGGATGGATGGAGAGCAGAGATGAAAAGACAAACGGGTGTAATTCTCTCATCCCTCTAATAGCCTCTTATTTCATGTTTCTTTTTACCCTCGTTTCACCCGGCCCCCATATGTATGAGTGTTCAAAGTCTCCTGGATTTGGGACATTTCATTATGAGATAGCACAGTTAGCAGCCCTAGCCCTAGCAGTGGAGTCAAGCCCCTTTTAAAAACACCCCCGGAAATCCCTCTTAGACCAAATCTTTTAAAGCCCTCCATGTCTCCCTTCTTTTTAAAAAAAGTGCACAAAAATTAAAATTAAAATACAGAACTTAAATCTCTTTGGCTTTTCAGGGTGAGAGGGAGACATTAGAGATACAGTCGATAGAAGTAGAATACCAGTTATGACAGGTGTAAGTGAATGTGCTATGAAACAGGCAGATGTGCATACCTTGAATATTACCATTCCATTCTACATAGTTCTGTTTGGCCTGTGATGTCCGATGTAGCAAGAACTCAATATATTTACATCTGGAAATGTTACTATGTTTAATATAAACCTTAAACGTGAGAAATGCCAGGTAAAGCAAGTTACATAATAAGTAACAAACAAAAGTGTAATTTTCCATCTTTGTCATTTAATGTAACCCTCCTCCTTCTTCTGTATATGTGATCCAGTTGATTGAAGTGTAAAGGAAAATGAAAGTACAACATTGGGATAACAGAGATGGCTGTTTTAAGGATTAGCAGAACGGGAATTGGATGTTTTTAGTTCGATTCCTTTAAGAACTTGATTTTGTTGAGATGCATAGTTATCAAACAAGGTGTGAGGTAAACATATGTGTACATGTCTCTCGTAAGTTCTCTGGCTGCCAAGAAAAACAAAAAAACAGAAAGCAATAATCATTCATGAATCTGTCAACAACACACACACACACACACACACACACACACACACACACACACACACACACACACACACACACACACACACACACACACACACACTCGGTCAGATCATTCATAATGCACAAATCATATTCATGATTTTCAATTCAACATTTATCTTGAGTCTTGGAGTCTACAATCGTGCGCACATAGATTTGCAAAAAGCAGAATCTGTACACACAATCAGCCGCCTCCTCGCTGCCACAGGTGTACTTTGAAAACACACTCCTTTACACACACCTCTCAGACCTTTAAGAACACCCAATTCAATTACTGGCAGTCACATGCACACACTCAGACGCAGTCAAAGCCACCCAGCGACCAATCACCTAATCCACAAATTACAGCTCACGGACAAACACACACTCAAAGTTGAGATTCAATCCCTGTTGCAGATGCTTATCAATTCAATTAAGACACAGAGATACTTCTTTTGATCTCAGTATTGGATATCAGGCGCACACACCTGATGCTAGCAGCACTAGTGGCCTCATTGTCTGCGACACAAAGCCGCTAAAAGCTAACATCATCTGGCTAGAGGTAACAACAGTTTTCAGGCAATAGTGATATTTTCAAAAGGCACAACAGAACAGCGTGTTGCAAATTCAATTATGCAGCACTGTACTTCATGTGTGTGTGTGTGTGTGTGTGTGTGCTCGTGTGAGTGTGTGATTGTGTGTTTTCATGCACATGTTAGGTGTGTATGTGTGTGTTTCCTAAGTGTATGCAAATGCCATTTCCATTTGATAATGAGCTTTCTCCCTGTTGCAGAATGAGAGCCACTATTGGACTAGAGTTCCTGAGCTATCATGCTTTTTAATGGTGTTCTGTTGTATTATAAGAGTAATTAATTACATGTAAACATGTGATAATACCAGATTTTCTGTTTTCAGTCAAATATAATGTGTTTCTCCTGGAATGAGATGCGCTATATAAATAAAAATGTACTTTGCTTTTTTTTGTTTTTTGCTTCTTTGGTGTGAAACATTATTTACAACATTGTTTGACTGACACCGTCCAATTACAAGCCAACTCGGGGGTAAAACAAAAGTCCCTTGAACTCAGCAGGAGCTGGTTTCTCAGACAGTCTCTGCCGCTCCTTCTCTTTCGGTGTAATGCAGATCGACAAGACAAAATGACTCTCAATCGTGTTACTCTTCTTTAAGAGATGC
Source organism: Cottoperca gobio (assembly GCF_900634415.1). NCBI lineage: Eukaryota > Metazoa > Chordata > Actinopteri > Perciformes > Bovichtidae > Cottoperca > Cottoperca gobio. The sequence continues at coordinate 8,553,967 of NC_041366.1, forward strand.
AGAAGGAGACTGAAGTGTACAGAGGTGTGACTGAATGGGCTCTAAGGTTTTTTGAGTATGTTTGTGAACATGTGAGTGTAAGAGAGAGAAGAGCAAGCAGGGAAGGGAATCGGTCGATTCGATTCAAAAGAGAATCTCGATTAAGGAATAGAAAAGTGTTCACTAGTTTCAGGCCCTTATGCCACAGAAATGCAATATGAAACATAGCTGGCAGTTAAGCTAAATGTTCATTATGACGGTCACTTTTTGACCAAACACAGAAAACATACAAAGAAAAGTGTGCAGCTTTTTAAATTCTGTGTTGAAAATTAAAGTGTCATTTATTGACCAACATCAGTGGTAATTGTAATTCTTATGTGAATCGTTTAGCCCCCCCCCCCCCCCCCCCCTAACACACACACTGCAACAAAGGTTCAATGTAATGTCCCCAAAAAGTAGTGACTGTTGACATAAAAGTTAAAACCATTATGAGCAGCATCTCTTGATGTTTAGACTTCTTTGTTTCCCTATCATGGATATGCAGCATTTTAAAATGAAACCCTAAAACCTCGGTATTAAAAACATTTATTTACAAGCATGGTCAAAGAATCATACATTACAATTACAATATCTTTATTAATCTTATTATATAATGACATATCATTCATTGTATCTTTTTATATTGGTGAGGAAAGTTTGTGCCAGTAGGAGTGAGAGCATGTTGTTATGGTCAGATGAGAGTGGAGGTCGTCTCACTGGCAGTGGAAATGACATTTTTGATTGTAGCGCCTGTTTTGTGTCTCTCTCCATGAATACACAACGCTGGATTTTGCATATGTAAGGTTAAAGTGGCGAAGCTCATCCCGCTGTATTCAATCCTTAAAAAAGACATTTCCTCTTTTCCCCAGAGGCTGTGTGTGTGTGTGTGGGGGGGGGGGGGGGGGGGGGGGGTGTAGGTTGAGGTAATAGATAGGGTTGCAAAATGGCATATGTGCGTATCTGTGCATGTGCACACTTTGAGTGCATGCATGCTAAATCATTTGTGTGCATACGTGTGTGTGTGTGTGTGTGTCTCTCCCTGTTCATTTGAATGGGGATTCATTGGGCAGCCATTTCAAAATTAAATGCTTTTGGTCAGGCAGATTGCTTTACGTCTCTGTCACGTTGCTGTGAATGGGATGCAGTCTTTGATAGATATAAGGACTGACAGGAGATCTGCCCTACACACACACACACACACACACACACACACACACACACACACACACACACACACACACACACACACACACACACACACACACACACACACACACACACACACACACACACACACACACACACACACACACACACACACCCTCAATCACAATGTCCTCAAGCTCCACTCCTTTATCTTATGTCCATGTAAAAGATTATTTTAGGTATTTCCTATTCATAACACATTTTAGAATAATAGAAAAGCAACAAATGGAAAATATATCACATGTTCTTATAAACTTTAGCAAAGCTTCAGGAAACTTTTCTCTTTTTTTTGTTATACATTGAACATTTTCTGGAAAACCTAAATGCATTGTGGCCGGATGAATCTGAATGATTCTGCATAATTGATTCTGCACTGTCTTGTTTTGTCGCTTTTGTTGTCAGAATTTTGCATTTGAATAAAAACGACTAAATATAACCATGTCATGTTGTTATAATGTTTATATTCTAAAATAAATAATGTTGAGTGAAATGAGTCAGTTTAAGTGACTTTTAAAAACATTAATAAAGCTAGAAGTGATTTTTTAGCCCTTTGTGTGGATAAAAGCATTGCATATTATGTTGTCTTGTACTGTACATCATCTAATCTAATATGATAAGTTATATTCTGATGTTAGTACAAACCTTTAGCTTTTTTGGTGTCTTTGTTCCTACATTTTCTCTCTTGTACCATTAATATTCAAAAGAATGTGCCTCTACTAAACTAAAAAAACAATTTCCCACAAAGTTTCAAGCTTTGCTCCCTCATACACACACACACACACACACACACACACACACACACACACACACACACACACACACACACACACACACACACACACAGCTGTCAGGAACTAACAGTACTAATAAGAGCGCTACAGATGGTCCTCAAATATCCTGCACACATTTCCTTTTCCAAAAACAACTTATACAGATTTGGTTTAAAAACAATTTGCAAAACTTCCAGACTTCCATAAGTGTTTGCTCCTGTGTGTGGTGTGTGAGTGTGTGTGTGAGTGTGTGTGGTGTGTGTGAGTGTCAGTCATAACTAAACACAATCAGTCCTGTCAGTGGATTTCCTGCCTTGTGACAGTCTGCATCTGCCTTCCTGCTACACGTCATCTGTCTGCCACACGCACACACACAGACACATGCCTTCATTTCCTTCAAGAAATATAATTATTATAATTCTTAACTGTGGGGAAACTAATCTCTGAGTTACTTTTAGGATATTATTTCACTCTCTGATGATGCATGAAGCTTCAGAGCGCTGCAACATTAATGACAAAAATCTAGTCAGCAGCTTGATGTGTTGCCAAGCTCACACTATCTTAACCACTACAGTATATCCTCACAAGCTCTTCTTTAGGTGCCGGTTGTGTTATGTTCACACCGTGTGTGAGCCGCACATATAAAAGAAAGGAAGATTGCAGCCTATTATTCTAAACATCCTGCCACAGCTGTGTACTGTGTGTCCTTCTAAATAAAGGTGGAGTCTGCTCGAGCATCTTTAAGATCTCCGAGTCATTAAGATCTCTCCACCACCCATTCTCTATCTCTCCTTGGGTTCAAAAGGATATTAAAATGGGAGACTTCCAGGAACTTTTGATCACTTTTAAATGAACCTTTAGAGTAGAGAAATTGCCATGCTGAAGTTTTGCTGCAGTCTTTAAACCTGCCATTGTGTTTGTGAGCAAGACAATGACTCCAGGTTAGGGATAAACCAAAGGCCTTGAAAATGTAGTCTTTAACTTGTAAATCATTATTTGAGGCATTATTATTGCTGTCAATCAAACCTGCAGTGGTAAATTCTGTATACAATAATGTCCCTGGTCTGACACAGAAATGCTGTTCAGGTGGACAGCAAGGAACATATCAGCTTTGAGGCTGCACTCAGCAGCACAACAAGCCTTAAAACTATTGTGTTTTGTCCTAAATGTATTTGAGTTCTTGTCACACACACACACACACACACACACACACACACACACACACACACACACACACACACACACACACACACACACACACACACACACACACACACACACACTCTCTCTCTATGGCTCCACATCTATCTGTATCCTTAGTTGTGCATTTGTGTGTGTCTGTGTGTTACGCCGAGTCTCATTCGCCTCAGATGCGAGGACGTCTCACTGGATGAGCAGATGAAAGCCACTGAGAGGTAATGGAACCTCTGTTGAGACGAGCGAGCCAATCTGCAGCTCACCAAAATACATTTGACACAAACACGTGCAAGCGTGCACGCACACACACACACACACAGATCTACCGAATACATTTGCATCTCTAGTGCTGTGGCAGCTAGCTAGCTAGTGAGACAATTCGAGTTACCATTCAAATGAAGGCAGTGTTTGTTTGAGCCCTGGAGAGAGAAAAAAAGCAGAGGAAGGTTATTTTTTTTAGGAATATGCAAATACTGCCCTGCATGGGAAATCTATCTTGAAATGAGCTTTCTAGTTGGGGAGCTTAAATCAAGAATCACTTTGGTACACTGATGTGAGTTGAATAACTTTTTCTTCTACGGATGTTTACATGTATAACGTGGCCTGCAGGCCTTAAAGAGACAGGTTATTTATTCATTTTATTTTTTTAAATGCGATGAAGAAATAAAACACATTTCAAAGAACCAAAAACTTTGCAAATGACCGAAAGAAAACAGTATCTGAAAGAAAATGACATGTTGCTGTGAGGTAACAGGTTGGAGCGCAGATATAGTGCATGGATAAGTAACACTTTTTACTGCACTGCAACAAGATGATATATCATTACTCAAGAATGACCTTATATGTTCGTGTATCGTGTTCTTCTGATGTAAAACTGGAATTACATCAACTATGGAGCAAGAGCTACGAGGTGTTGGTTTTAGCAACAGCTATTCTGGCTCAGTTTACACAAACAAAATAAATGTTAACAAGTTAGATTTAGAGGTGCTGGGATGAAGATGTTTGAACCTTGGCTAGAACCAGGCTAGCTGTATCCCCCTGCCTCCAGTCTGTATGCTAAGCCAAGTTTTCCCAAACCTTCTGTGGCCAAGGCACACCAAAGACCAAACCAAACGCTTATGTCATGTATCTCATTTATGTGCACGTTTCAGTTGCTTTGCGTATTTACATTCTCTCCTCTCCTCTGCGTCGTGAAAGGCGGAGAACCCACACACACACACACACACACACACACACACACACACACACACACACACACACACACACACACACACTTACAGTCAGAGACCGAGCGGAGAAAAGGTAAGGAGAGAACTTAAAAAATCTGCGCCACGCACGGACCTGCTCCAGCCCAGGCAGCACGCCGCATTCATATCATCATCATCAATCATTCATAACTTTTTTCAAAATCCCACGGCACACCGGGATTTGTCTCATGGCACACAGACACCATTTGGGAACCACTGTGCTAAGCTAAGCTAACTACTGGCTCCAGCTTCACAGTTAATGGACGAGTGATATAGTTCTTCTCATCTAACTCTCGGCAAGGAAGCGAATAAGCATATTTCCCCAAATGTTGAACAGTTCCCAAATTTCTACAGCCATTTTTGAGAAATAAATAATAATTTAACAGCTACTGTACCTTAATGCCCACATGGACAACAACAACTGCAACAACTCGCTCATGAAAAGGAAGAGCAACAAAATAGCAACAGCTTCAATCTTCCAAACTTTTTTTGAAGAGAGTAGATATGAGTTAAGCGTTCAATAAGTATCCAAAATCTACTAAATGAACTAAAAAAAAACAGTTCACGTGCAACCAAAAACACATGTGTGCTGCTGCTGCTGCTGCTGTGGACTGACACATTTTCCCTTCTTTAATTTACACGGCACTAATGACACAGTACTTATTTGGGGCAACACTTAAGACCCAGCCTGTGGACCAGATGGACAATGAGAGACTTGGGAGAGATGTGGAGTGTTGCTCTAAACAACCTCAGCTGCGCAAACATCAACATGAATTTAAAACATAGTTAAAATGTCATCTCAATATGAGACATTTTAAAATCTCCACTGTAAAGCTCATTCTGAATCAACATGATACTTAGCACTGTATTTCTGTCACGCTGCTGTTTCCAGAGAGTGTTATTACAATGATTTGTTTGCAGTGGAGCCCTCCACAGTTGCCAGTATCGATGTAGTCTGACCGTAGATACGTGTGTGTGTGTGTGTGTGTCTGATATATTAATGTATGCAGTACTTGTAAGTCTTACACCGACTGGTGTGTCTATACATCCATGAATGTGCATACAAACAAGACTGTGCATGCATTCATGTATGTGTGTGGCTCTGTGTGTGCAAGTGTATGTGAGACATAGTGTGTCTTCATTCTGTACTCTATGGATCATAAAGCACACCTAAAAGGCTGAGAGGGTCGATGGAAAGGGGCGACAGCCTTCTGTGTAAAACTTACAGCTTTCAGATAAACTAACAGAGAGAGAAGCGAGAGTCAGAGAAAACACACTGCAGTAGATCACATGCAGATGCGCTCGCCCGCTCACCGTATCCCTCGTCGTAAAAGTTACTTATGGCTGTTTTTAATTCTTCCCGGTTTGAAAAGACCCTGGCCGACAGTTAACTAACTACTGGGATAAAGGAGAAGGGCAGAGATTAGTCTGATCCGATGTAGCGGTCAAGAGATGAGACCTTACAGCAGCATTGTAAAACAACACCAGTGGAGTGTTATATATATATATATATATATATATATATATATATATATATACTGCGTTTTCACTTATTTGTCTTTCAGGGTCACTGTAGCCTGTAGGCCTGGAGGTCCGAGCAGCATAGCATGTAACCACAATGTATTTAATCTGAAACAAGTTCAAGACCATGTGCCTTTTAAGCAGAAGACATTTTGACATTGCAAAGTAGGAAGAGCACAAGTGTAAATAAAACAATGCATGACGGCTGAATCCCATGTTGCTGTTTCAGTTTCAGGGTTCTGATAATGTGCATGCTGGCTTGTCAGGACTTACTGGCACACTTAGACAGAACTGAGTCATCATTAATGTTATTAGTAACACAGTAACAGTAATCTCAGTGAAACAGAAAGTGTGTGTGTGTGTCAGCAGGTACATACATATCTAGGATTAACACAAATTAAATATTAAATGACAACACAGATGTGCCCAATTACCTAATTATGAGTCACTTTAGTCTGGAGGGTGATTATTTTATATTCCGAGACCACATGAATGGCGCACACATGCCATAACTCGCATTGTTTACGACAGCAAACAATTATTTGTGTATCGGCCGTGTGATTCTGATCCGCTCTAAATGCAATGGGTCCAAAATTGGTTTGAGATGTGGATGTTTCCACCATCTTGCTCCAACTTTTAATTTTCTTGGCTGCTTACAGGCACATATAGCAACTATACAACGGTCTCACACCAGGAGTTGTGTGTTGAAGAAAAGAACAAGCCAGAGGACAGGGTGCTGAAAAAGAAATAAGGATGAAGAAGTAAGCACACAGGGGGAAAAAGAAGAATGAAGAAAAGAGACTAGAATGCCAGCTTCCTATTTAGATGATGATTAAAATTCATAGGCTCCCCACCTCTAACATCCCTTTACCCCCTCCATCCATCCATCCCTCTATCCACACACCCCCCCCCCCCCCCACACACACCCCCTTCGATGCTGAAGCAATCTCGCAGCAGTCACAGCCTTCTCTCCCTGCAAAATTAATTTGACAGGTTTGCATTAAGGCACCTGATCAATACCCACTTAGAGCTGTGAGGGCTAAAGCCAAGAAAAATAACGCACCAGCCTCCCCTCCTCTCCCTCTGTACCAGATGAGAAAAAATGAATCTTGGACACTTTTTTCACCCCTCCTCAATCGCTCGGCAGTCCTAAGCCCTGCTCTCTATCAGACGGACACACGCACGCACACACACACACACACACACACACCACACACACACACAAATAAACACTCACATAGACACATAAAAGCACAAATGAACACAGACGCACATATACAGACATACACATGCAGCTCCAAGCTTCTCTATCACCAGGCTGACCTCCTGCCATTGATCGGCAGCCGTTAAGTTGACAGAGGGCCAGGGAGGTGTGTGTGTGTGTGTGTTTTGCGACTTTCACTGGGCACTTAACCAGGGAACGATCAACTATACAACCTTGATAAAGTCAAGACTGTGTGTCTGTGATAGACGGCCCAAAAAGAGTATAATTTGTGTGCAGTTGAAATGAAAGACAGAGTCTGAGTTTGACACAACCTCACAGGCTGTGCATCTAAAAAAGGAGGAGGAGAGGAGTCAACAAGAAATAAGGAGCAAAGACAAGAGAACACAACAGTTGAACTGAAAGTATTGAACCATTAGAGGTTCTTAAAGACAAGTCCATTTGAGTATCAATTTGTTAAGCTATGATTTATTCCTGAAAGTATCTTCTGAGCCTCCATATTTCTTACACCTACTCAATTCTTAAAGTGAATTCATGTCCACACAAATCACATTTGGGAAGAAGTTCACAATATCTCCTCCTGTTGACTCCTGAGCAGTTCCAGTTCCTGGGAGTTTTATCTCAAGGGCAACTTGTCAAGTTGTTTCCTCAGAGTGACAGCTGATTCACATAACTGTAACAGAAAGTTCCAAATTGTTCCCTCACAAGATTCAACAATAAAACCAAATGCAATGCTCTCTTATGGCTGATGGTTATGTAGGCAGCAGAGAATCAAACATTCTAAATAGACTGTATGGAGTGCTGCTTGGGTGTGAAAGAACAAAGAACTCAACAACTCTGAACCGTGACTTTCTCTTGGTCCACATTACATTTTACTCATCGTTAACGATGTCAAACGCTGGAAAGGTTACATATGTGTAAGGTAAACTAGCACAGAAATTTAAACTGTATTTTCTTTTTCCACATTTGCCATCATATTTAGTTTATTGCATGTGTGACTTGTCTGATCCAGCCAAGTCAAAGAAACAGACACATCAATTTTGAATCCTTGGGATTTGTACTTTACATTCTTAATGAATAAGAGTGATACTAAGAGTTCAAGAGGTGATAAAGGTATACGAATGGAAGAACCAACTTTACACAGCCTAACATGAATGTGGAAACACCTGATAAAGACTGATCAAATAAAAAGGGACGTAGGGGAATAGATTAGGATCCGAGTTGGAGTCAGTTCAGGCATTTGGCTCTTTCAGGGTGCTATGACTTTTCAGCAAACATATTAGACTCAAAATCCACACTATATTTTCTTAAACAGGAACCAATAAGTGGGGGTCAAGGCAACATTTATAGACTATTGAAGCAGCCTTTGTAGTGGGAGAAGAGCTCCACTCCTCCATTCATCCCTCCGTTCCTTCTCATCCATCCGTCATTGAGTCTTCCAGGGCTATCCCATCTCATCCAGCAGAAATCAATACCTGGCCCCTGAGACAGGCCCTCAATAAACAGTGGAGGGAGAAAACATGGGCCAGCCTCCGGAGCTAAAGCTCCCCCTCACCTCCCGCTCTCTGCACAACACAAAGTAAATGAACTCACTACTTTTCCTCTAACTTCATCCAACCAACAGCAGAGACCTCTATCCAATGTTTCAGCTCTCAAGGACGCGGTGATGTTTCAATCCCCGGCCATGATTCATTGGGAGGCACCTTCACACTCGCGGTACGTTTGCAGGCTGAGAGGTGCAGGTATGAATGTGTGCACGTGGCATGCGATCAATGCACGGGCACGGCAATGCACGCAAATCCGATTTTGATAAAGGATAAATAATTGATGTCATTTATCCAGTAAACATCCACTGCTTCAACAAGGTTCAAGTTTAGCCAACTAAAGTGAGCGTCTGTAAAAATGACATCTGAAATGCTACGGTTTAGCAAATTACCGTTATTCAATCAGACACATGGCCGGTGCAACTTCTACACAATTACAGAGATTCTGCACAATGTCCAAATAGATTCCCAATCTGCAGATTTTTCCTTCGATGTTGCTCAACTGAGAAAAAGTTGCTGTATGAGGGTTTAACAAAGGGTATATACAAAATGCATATATTGAAATAAGATTAATTGGATTATTTCACAAGTAGCATTAAACAGTTGACATGTGTGAGGGAAATGTATTTGTTCTTTTAAATAAATAAATAAATAATTGCTGACAATGTTATCAGTTGAGGACATTTAAGACTTAATAATAGCAAAGAATATTCAAGTTTTTTTCCTCATAAATTTGTGAAAGTTTTCTTCTTCTTCTTCTTATTATTATTATTATTTCTTATCTCAAAGAATATCCTTTTTCTTGGCAATTCAGAGTTTTTCCTCTGAATATTACCCCCCCCTCCCCCCAGCTCTGTAATTATGTTTTATACCTACAATGACCCTAATATGTCGTCGTACTTGTCAAAGGCATGTGATAATGAATATCATCCTAAAGTGACGTCCCGTCTACAACGTTAAAGACAGAGTTTTTAATTGAATATAAATATATTTGCTGAAACAGGAGCCCGTATAACCATCTATCGTGTACATTTCTTGTGTACTTCTCAAATACTTTGCTTACTGTTCACTGCTGCCTCAATTCACATGAACCCCAAAGTAAAACGTTGATGTGTCAGCACGTCCGCTGTGTTTTGGGCCTATAAGAAATAATTCTCATTTCACAAAATTTCAATCATTCCACCACTTCTCCACCAATACTTCACTAATGAGCCTTTCCTCTTTGGGACACTGGGAGACTTAAATGCCTCCAAATAGCTTTGTCTTAAATCAGACTTGCATATTCCACATCCACTAAGACAGTGCACTCCAGGGAAAGAGAGAAACAGAATGAGGAGCTGCTTTGTTTTGCCGCTGAACTTTAAAAAGATTCTTGAGCTGCTTGCCAAGGATATTACCCAATATCTTCTCACTTGCTCATGTGAGTGTATGCATGTTTCCTCTCTTCCTTACTTGATAATTTGTTGGTCTTTGAATTACTGTACGTGTGCCTGTGCATGCTTCTCGTTTTTCTTCTCCTATAGGTGAGAGTGGGATTTGAAAAAGAAAAGACAGCGGTGGGATTTAACTTCAGAGAGCCCGTGCACGCTGAGCTGCCACGATGCAATTTCACCGCCGCGTTGCCACTTTCAGGCCTATTCATCCCTCCCTGCTGAGCCCCATTAGAGTAGACGGGCAGGTGAACAAGTGCACATGGAAAACAAGTTCCTCTAGGCGCTGTGGAAGCACCATCCAACCCCCCCGAACACTTCTCCTCCACCCACACACCACACACACACACACACAGAGCACAGTCCTTCTTAGCCAGATGTAGATTGGAACAGACATCAATAAATAATTTAGAGGTCTTGAGACTTTTAAGTAGGAATCTATGCAGTGTGAAACGCCGTTTAATCGAGTAACTTCTGATGGCCGTATCAATCAAAGCGGGTTAAAAGCTGCTAACGTAGGCAGAAAAGGAGAAGCGTTTTATTCCATCACCTTCTCTCTCACTCTCCTTACCATTTTTTTTGTCTAGTTGATAGGACATTAGGTGACATTTGTATTCATCAATTGACCCAGATCCACTGGGTCGACAGAGAGAGATAAACGAGAGAGAGAGAGAGAGAGAGAGAGAGAGAGAGAGAGAGAGAGAGAGAGAGAGAGAGAGAGAGAGAGACAGAGAGTCAGAGAGAGAGAGAGACAGAGAGAGAGAGAGAGGCGGACAAAAAAATCTCCCTGGTGCAATGCAGTTCATGCTAATGCTATGAAAAAACCGGCTGATCAAGAGGCAATGTATTTGGGGGGAAAAGGCATCTGAGGTGGGTTTCAAATAAGCCTCGATTTTACTTGCAGATTCTTGTTACGGGAAGAAAATGTAATGAAAATGTCAGAAGATGATTTTACTGCTAATTCACAAAGTGCAAGATACACTGATATGATAAAATACAAAACAGGCCTGTATGCAAAATGAGCACTTGGGCAACGCTGGAGTGATCTGAGCATCTACTCCCATTTTGCACCTCACATATTTGCTGTTGATTTCACATACACATATTCAAATGTTTACATTTTGATAGCAATAACTCCCTTGATAGATCAAAACCAGGCTCCTCAAAAACAAATTGTGTACCGTATATAGTTCCGTTGTTTTACCACAGCTGAGCAATTTGCCTGCAAGAGCATAGTTGTCAAGTAATAATAATATTGGAGTCTTAGCCAGACAAGCAAGCATGAAGTCATGCACACATGCACACACTGGCATGGGGGGGAAAACGAGTGTGTCTGGGATCAAACGCACACACGCACACACGCACACACACAAAGCTCAATTCTCTGGTGTCATCAGCAGATGTGTACATACCCTCGTCTCATACAATACAGATGAGCTAATAGCCTTGGAGGCTCCCAGCCCGACTCTGATCTCCATATATCCCTACACACCACATACAGAGAGAGGGAGAGAGAGAGGTGAGTGTACCTGCACACATCCCATAATGTCTCAATCCCTGCCTGTCTGTGGGGAATCAGACGTACATTCAGCAACATTCAGAGGACTAATATGATCACTTGGAGACATATTCAACTTGGAGACATATTCAGAGACAAAGACATGTGTGTGAATGGGCGAGTGCACAAATATACACATTTGGGCACAAGCAATAATCTCACACACACACACACACACACACACACACACACGCAGGTAATATAATTTACATCCAACTGTTTTAGAGGTATTAGAGGTTTAAAGCTCATATGCACTAACACACATTTTTTTTGTATTCATACAGTACATCAGTGAACTGTGAAATGGCACTACTCTGTAGAAATCCAAAGAAGAGGAATAAATGTGTCATCCCTGCTCTAAAATCTAATGTCTCATCTTTCACCGAGAGGAAAAATAAAATACATAAAATAACATAACAGCAAAGACAACGATTCAAACATGCCAGCGACTGTTTTTCAGCGACAAGCAGCGCCCCTAGCAACCACCGTCGCAATCATGAAAACGTTTTGCACTGGCTTTTCCTAGATTTTTGCAGTCGCCGTTCTCACAATTTCGCAGCAGTTATTGTGGAAACTATTCCGTTTTGCGCTGTGGACAAGTAATGATGTTGTACCTCAGTGCAAGAGTTTGGTATATTTTCTCTGCTTAATGACCAGGGATGGGCACACCAACTCACACATATTAAAGATCTCTCTGAGTCAAGACACTTTTAATGTCGCAGGTATTAAAAGCCGGCAGTGCCACAGCTCATTCAGCACACTGAGGTCTTTTACTCAATTACATTCTGCAATTATAACGGAATTACACAAGATTGAGATTGACCAATACGCTGCTCGGGCCGATATTGGCTAATTTTAGCACAATTGTATTGGCATGTCAGCTGATGCTACAAACATGCTTGTGCTTTAATAAGTGAAAGTCATGAAACCCTGAGGGACAAAAAGTCGTAACGTGGTGACGCTTAAAAATGTTTTGAAACAAGTAAAGTTGTTTTGGAAAGAGTCGAATTATCTAAACCTATCATTGTTGGCTAATTTGAATGAAACTTCAATCTAATTCTCAATAAGAGAGTTTATTTTGTTGTACTGTAGGAGACTTGATGCGAGTACATGTGTCAGAGTGTGTGTGTTGGGTCCCTTTGTACGCCTGTCGTCAGGTCTTTCCATAGCCAGTAAATAAAAAAGCAAAGTAAATTCCACTTCAGTCTGAGGCTTGGAAAGGATCTGAGGGGATCTGATAATCACCACTGGGGATTGTGTGATGCATGTGTGTTTTTCTGTGTATGTGGGTGTGTAGCGTGCTGTTTAATCTCCAGCAGTGAGAAGAGGCACCACAGGGACACTCTCACACTTTCACAAACACACACAACACACAACACACCACACACACACCACACACACACACACACACACCACACACACACACACACACACACACACACTAAAATAAATGTAAACATACATGCCAACCCACGTACACAAACACACAATAACCATATACATATTAATACGACCACAGAGTGCTATCGCCCCGTAATAAATTGTGCAATATCCCGGTAATATAAAGAGCTGATTTTTTAAATCAACAGAAACCTCCATTACCGTGCAACAACAAGGACAATTTATCAAGGTAAAACACAAATGGGGCAAACTAATGACACAAACATTAAATAAATCGCTGCTGAAAATCACATCTAATTTAAACTGTGGGCAAAACAAATAAGATGACGCTCAGAAAAAATGATTGAGAATAAATTACAATTCACCTGCATTTACATCTGCAAAAGTTTATTCTCTATCTGCGCTGTCTTTGGAGAGCAATCTGAAATATTCATATTTCTCACAGGTGGACAATTTTCTTCTGTCGCCATGAATATTGAACACATTTAAAGTATAACAAAACAAAAACAGAACTGCAGTGTAAGTCAATCCAAGAAACAATAAATGTGGCACAATATGAGAACAAATGTGAGAGGAGACAGCTGACAATCATGACCAAACCAATCAATACATGGTTCCTTTACTTCCCTCTGGCTGCTGTGTACGAGTCAACATCTGTCAATTAACACACACATACACACTCTCACACACACACACACAGCAGCATATAACATATATATATACACGTGAACCAATCTGTACACACACACACTGTTAACCTCCTATGAAGCGTTGTGGTTTGGATCAGCAGTATTGACAGTTTTCACATTAGACCCTATTGAACTGCATTGTTGTTGCCGCAACGAGACCACACAACACACACACACGGTCTCCGCATGCAGCAACAATCAATCTAACGGCACAACTCACATTCTTTCCACCTGCTTAAAACGGAGAAAAAGCAGCGGGCGGTACTCTTGACTTTTCAGTGTCACCAAGCTGACCCCAACCTTGACCTCTGACCTTGAGAGGTCGTGGTCAAGGGTTCAAGAGAGGGGAGGAGAGAAAGGGTGAGATTGACAGAGATGAGGGGGATCGATAGATGTGTTCTGACGGTCACGCCCTGCTTCAGGAGAAAAGAAGGCATTATAGATTAATTAGGTCTGACAGCCATTTAGTTACGTATCTATTTGCTTCTTCTGGGCGATAAAACTGCAAGTACCAAACAATATTTAGACTCTACAGATATAACTAAAGTAGACTACAAGAAATTAATAATGCAGTAAAATATTGCTGTATTTGATTCATTAGTTTCACGTTAATGCCATTTTAGCATTATTTTTTAAATAATTTAATTTCAATTTAAACTTTAAACAAACATTTCATGCATAAATTGTAAAACGAATTAAGAGCTGCGTATGAGTCTTATAAGAAAATGTGATGAAGACAGAGGGAAAGATGGAAAGACAAGAAAAATAAAAGACTGAAACATGAGCCACTAAAAAGGCGAGAACAGCGCTGAGGAATGAATGAACACAAAAGGGGCCACAGCTCTGGACATATTCTCTGCAAAATGTGTCAGGGAGAAAAGGAAAAGATAAGCAGATGGAAGAAAGGATGAAGGAAAGAGGGAAGGACTTCAAAGATTCAAAGAAAGTTGAATGATGGTAGTTTAGGACGTGGCAAATGCGGCAATGAAAGTGTAGATGGAAGAAGGGAGCGAGCGAAAGAACGGGACATATTGTTACACAACATTCTGACTCACAAAATTACTTTAACGTTTTCTATCTCTTTTTTAAAGCACGTTAGTGAACAGGTGTCATTTCATTCTAATGGACTCTTAGATTTTATGGATTCATCTTCATTTTTCTTTGTGGGTCCCATAAATACGCACATTAACTATCGATTGTTTTATAATCTAACTGATATCTGCCTTGATTTGCACTCCATGGGCCTTTTGCCTTCCTCGTCCTTGTTGTTGATTGCTGTTACCGTCTGCGTCAATAATTTTGAAAACAACAATCGGAAGTGTAGCGTGGATAAACTCAATCAATTTATCGGTCATGCTGCTCGCTGTCAGTCACGGTCATGTAGTTGCACCCCTCCTCCTCCCTTGAGGCATTGTGTTAACCATCCAAGACTCATTAGCATAACACACCGCCCCCGAAACACACACACACCTCAGGACACTCATGAATAAATGAGACAATGTAACCGATTAAAATACAACAGAATAGATTAGGTTTATTGCTAAATTATTAGAGTTACTTGAGGAAGGATTAGGTGTATTCATTAAGTAACAATGCTGAGCAGAAAACAAGCTTCATCCATAAGTTACCTCTTTACACGTCACGGTCAAAGCAAAGTAAGTTTGATTTTTTTGTCTGTGCTCCATCCACTTAACAGCATCCACACATATCAGCCATATATATATATATATATACACATACATACACACACACACACACACACACACACACGATCAGTGTGGGGTGTCTTACGCCACAATAAAAACATCTCTCCTTCTCTCCTCTGTCTTTCTTTTATTGTATTGTATTATATCCAATTCCCAGAGGACTGTGGGCTTGTATCCCTCTCCCTCACATTCTCCGCCGGCAGCTCTGCACGTCTGTGTGTGTGTGTGTGTGTGTGTGTGTGTGTGTGTGTGTGTGTGTGTGTGTGTGTGTGTGCTGTCAGAGGGTGTAAACGGGGAGTTAAAACAGATATATCCAAGCGTAAATCTAAAAAGACTCCCCAGCGGGCGCCGGAGGGGGCTGTTGGAAATCAAGCACATATCAATTGAGAAGCAGAGAGAGACCAAGTACTGGTGAGAAGAAGAGGGTAAAAAGAAATAGAGACAGTGTCCCTCCAATGGTAAACTCTGCTCCTCTGACAACTATAAATTACAGGCCTCTTCTTTCTCCTTTTCCCATTTTCCACCTGCATCTCCTTACTCCTCTTTTCCCCACTTCCTATTTGATCTAACCCTTTCATACTGCCCCCCCCTTCTCTCTCTTCCACTCCAGATATTTTCTTCCACCTGCTTAACCCAGAGAGATGTAAAGAGTGTGTTGCACAGAGCACTGATGGTGAAACTGAACCATGTATGCATATGTTATGCAGGTTAAAACAAACGATAGACTCCTTCCCCATTGTCAGTACACGAGTATGCTCATCTGTTTTCTCTTTGGTGTGTCACGTTCGACGTCGCGTCAAAGGGCAGGGTTTGTAAACAGTAGGAAAGCAGTGGTTACTTCGTTCTTATTAGTTACTTATTCAGTCTCTCTTTTAAACTCTCAAACCAGAGTTGCTGATTGTTGGAACAGAGGAAAGACCAACAAACAGTTATTAATAGTTCTATTCTAGTTTCCTTCAAGTCTGAATGAAATGTGTTTTACGATGATCAGCGAGGTTAAAATGATTGTTTCTGCAGATAGAGGCTTTGAGAGCATATAAACTGTATGTTTTGTACGTTAATCAACTCTAATAATTGCCTGTAGATTTTCATTTTAGTATATACTTACTTCAACCTGCGTTCTAGCATCGTGCTGGAAAATTAGCGAGTCCACCGAGATGTCATGTTTCCATCACTGCCGATTGGAGCTGGAGCCGATAAATACGAGTGACTTTGGATTTGTCCCGGGAATGCTTGCAGATTGTATTCTAATCTGTATTCTCTACTTCTAAAGACAAAAGCCAGATGTTAGTGGATGCTAATAGCTTTTCTGTCCAGTGGCGAAGGGGCTTGAGAAATGTTTCCTTTTTTACGCCCCCCCTCTCTCCCTTTCTCCTTGATGTAAACAAATGTGTTTGTATCGCTTGCATTTAAGTTCACCTTACACACAGAAACAGACAGAAGTACACACTATGACAGAGAAAGAAATCAACCAGAATTCAACAGAATGCCAACAATTGCTTAACTGTCCCTTAAAAAGGGGTAAGGGTATGAGACATGGACGGACACACGCACGAACACATGCACGCACGCACGCCCAGCCCTGTACTGTGCGGTGTAATGCTCTACTTGATTATCTCATTGTTGTCTGTAAGTACAAGCCCAGATTGAATCAGTTTGCACTCCATTGTCTCTCTGCAGCTCGTGTGTGTTTGTGCGTGTGTGTGTATGTAGGGCTGGTAATGAATGGCCAATCTAGTCTATCTAGAGAAAACCTTCTCATCACAGCGCTCCCATAATTACTAGCTCTCTGTGAAAACTACGCACTGCTTTATTACTTTACAATGCGGCGCAGTCAAGGCTCGGGACTGAAGAGATGAGATAAACACACAAAGTGTTCATTTTATATTTGAGTCATTTACTGCAGCTGATGTTCCCGCCCAGTGAAAGCTGAGTGATTCACAATGAGTGCAATGCCTCTGTGGCAAGAGACAGAGACACACAGCCGATTTTGTCAGTCAAAAAACTATGCATAATGAATACACAATGGCAATCAGTACACTTATGTGATTTTGTGCTCCTAACTTGCAAACGCCTCCAACATGGAAAAGCTATTCATTCTTAACATTTGAGTAGTGCTTTTTTTCATTATAACGTTGCATTTTTACCTGTAGTTAACCATTTTACTCCAATATCATATTTTGCTCCAGATTTACAGTACAGTATGGATTCTTATTAAAAGGTATATGTTTATGATTATTCACATTGCCCAAAGGGCCTTTCAGGAATGTCCATACAACTATAATGTTAATGTTATTAAATTGGTACAAAAGGCAAATTAGTGTCATCATTTTAACACAGCCACCACTTTAAATGGGAAAATACGGCTTTGAATAAACATAATTATGATTGATGAAAATAAATGTGTCTATTTAAATGACTGGAGTTAAAAATAAAAATAAAAATACAACTAACACTAGTATGTGGTCGTTGTTGTAAGTGAAACATTTGAACGTAAACTATATTATCTACAGCAGTCCGGTGACTACACATCCTATCATGTAGCATTCTGTTTGTTCCCAGTGCTCCTGCAGCCTGGGTCCTCCCTCCTGCTGGGAGCCATCAGACCAAGGGACCAGCAGCACGAGGCATCTGGGAACCACGCAAGAAATGAAGAGGTTGGATGGGAGGAGAAAGAAGAGACAGAGTGATGTACAGAGGGTTGAGGACACATAGGGAAAGACAAGAAAAGAGGGTGAATAAGTGATGTACAAATTGTGGTGGTGAAGCTGAATTTAAAAAAGGCAAAAGCAGAGAAAGAGACAGAGTTCAGCCCCTGAGGCCCACAGGCCTCTCCTTCACTCTCACTATATTACCACCCTACATCCTCAAACCTGCTGTAAATTATGTTTGCTGAATTAACAGGCAATATTCATGGGGTTCTGTATGAGACAGGGATGAACATGTATCAGAAAATGTGACATTCATTACTGCTGTATTTCTGTTCTGCATTTTTCTCAGTCAAACAGTGGAGGCGTTACTTATTACAATTGTAATTGAAATAATGTGAAAAAACTAATCCTCAGAAGCAAAAACTGGGAGCAAAGCGATGTTGTAAGTACAAGAGGCCAAATCAACAGGAATTCCAAATTGCCTATGTTTTCAAAGATTACCAAATTAATATAAATGTAATATAATGTAAAACTAAATCTGGGACTTTTGATTTTGATTGTAAATAAACATGATAAATGGATTCAAATGTTTTACTGATTTGAGAAGAAACATTCTACTACAATTAGTTATATTTGGGTGAACCTTGTAAATCAGTTTAAACCAATGAGCTACTTTTAGAATATCCACATATTTAAACAAAATGACTGAGTCTTAGTAACGTACTGCACAGGATGAGTCCATTAGGGGCTGCTTAGGTGTACTGATATGGTTGTAATAGTAGTGATTAGTACAAACCCAGTCGGCCATAGAGGATGACAAATGGCACATGAGACAGAGCCTGATTACAAGCGCTTATATGTGCAGAGACAGTATCAGCACAGAGTATGATGGATGACGCCCGGAGCGCAGTCAGAGCTGGCTCATAATTAGACCTTGATGGCATTAGTTGCATTTCCTGGTGGGTATGTCACAATAAATGTGCCAGAGTTGTTAATAAGGGACACCTTGACATTTTGAATGTATGTTGCTTTTACTCTTCAGGCGACTGTCACAGTATGAGATAAAGCTTTCTTGAGTGAACTGACAAAAGGCTTGTTAGTTATATATATATATATATAGTATATAGTTATAGTGAGTTATGAATGATTGTTACAGAAACTACAGTAAACGGTGTATTTTGGGAAAATAATTAATCGATTTTTAATTGTATGTTGATATGTCAGCTTGCTTCCCTTTTATAAATTTGACCACGAGAGCCTTGAATACACAGATGACTACCATGTGATCTTATACGGGCACCACTGCACTAGTAATCGTCATCTGAGCTCTCAATGTGTCTGTGTAAGCTGAGGTAATTATTGAGAAAGGTTACACTGTGTGAAGGTAAGGTAACAGAGTGGAAGGTAGTGAGTACCTGAGGTGGCTCGGGTGATGTGTTTTCTGGTGTGTGTTTCACCCGTCTGTACATGAGAAGCGAGAGTAAGTCAGACCTGTGTGTGTGTGTGTGTGTGTCTTTTCTTTTGCTGTTGTAACCCAAACTAAGATGACATCTAATATAAGATTCATTACAGTAGTTTTAGTGAAAGTAAACCAATGCAATCAAATAAGAGTTCAGCCACTCAAACCAACAATCACTGATTAATACTAGTGAGAAGTTGTACTAACAAGCCGACTCTGAATGGATTTATTTCAAGCAAATCAGTTAACAATAGTTGCCTGTTAGATTATATTGTTTTTAGCTAAATGGTGCCAGATTACCTTCTCACTGCTCTGTACAATCCAAAATAAAATCTCATCTCTGTTACCTCTTATTCTCACAGACATCTCAAATCTGTTCTGCTCTCGTTCTTTGACACACTGTAGTCTGATCTGAGGCAGAGGCATTGCACGCCTTTCACTTTCCACAGACCTGCATGAGATGTTAATGAGAGACAAAAGTGTAGGTACTGTGTGAAACCACCTCCCCATCATCATGCCACTGACAGTTGTGTTTTGTGTGTCTTATTTCACATCAATCACGTTTTAAAATGAAACGAAAAATTGGAAAAAAGCTGCCATTACAGTGAGATCATTTTTACCTGTTTTTTCATCTTGTTTTGAGAAGTGAGTGACTTAAAGATACTGAGTTATAGTTCAACAGTTAAAATATGGCCTTTGTAAGTTTTAGCCTTGCCTGGGATTTAGTCAGTCACAATAATTTCAGTACAAGTAACAAAACTACTAACAGTATTAGTAGTTTTAATAGGCTAGCAGACAGACAACAATTTTATGTGCAATTTATCCACTATCTGGATCTGCGCGTCGTTAACGTGAGAGAGATTTGGTAAATTATTTGAAATAGATTAGATGTTAACAATTATTGAGATTTTGAAAGATTTAAGACTTTTTTTAGGATCTGTAGGATCCATGAGCAGAAGTGATCGCTGAATTCAAGGTAGCATCAAACCGAGAACTCTGGAAGCAGAGCTGCTTCTGTAGAAGCAGTATTTATGTGTGTGTGTGTGTGTGTGTGTGTGTGTGTGTGTGTGTGTGTGTGTGTGTGTGTGTGTGTGTGTGTGTATGTTATTTAATTGTATAAAAAGTGATATTGAGGGAGAGACGGTGTTGTAGTCACTTTTCAAACTCATTAGTGTCACTCAAACTCTCTCCTGTATCCGTGTTTACTCTCTCTTTTCAAATGATGTCCAGTAGATCTCATTCAAATGCACCCATCAATGTATTACCACACTCAGATAAGAGTACGCCAAACCATGGTGGAAAAGTAAAGTGTCATGTGCCCATCTAACTTTACGACCCCTGCTAGACACACATACACAAACACACACACAGAGGAAGCAGCCCGTCTACCCTTGTGTCTAGCTGTGGTATTAGTTAGTCATAGTACTTGGTCGCTGTCAGGCTAAGATCATGTTGCCAGTGTATTCGTAACACAGTCAGGTCAGACAGGTCAAATACCTGTTCAGATAACACGCTGTGACCTGTTACCGTTATTTTACCCCAACACTCACCTCTCACTACCAGCTGGAGCTGAATACCTTGTCGTGGCAACACAGACTGCATTAAATGCACTAAAATGATTGTGCTAGAGATCGCATACTCCAGAAAAATCCAACATGTATTGGTGTATCGTGTACATAAATGAATGAGGCCTTGATCTCATGCTCTTGGTGTTAGTAGTTCTGGTGTTACTCAAAATAAAGAGCACAATCCCGATAAAATCTAGTTGCCTTCTGTTGCAAAAAATAGCACGCTGCATGCATCCCCTTGACTCGTGTTCATACTGTCGGCTACGTTTGTGCTCTTTTTGGTTATACTGTAGTAATATGACTTAAATAATTTCGCTAGTGTACCTTGCGTCATAAATCGTGACTTCTCTTGATGAACTGCTTTCTCTTCCATGTCCTTTATACGTTGTTTTTAATAATCTAAAATATATGTATGCCATTTCTTTAGTCAACAAATTTGAGTTAATTGAACCCTCCCAAAAAAACAGTTAAACTGCATTTAAATCCCTGCAGGCAGATTTGTTTTGTAAAAACACACGATTGTGCTGCTGTTAGGCATCAATCTGATCATCTAATAAGTAACATCTGGTGAGGTCCTGACCGCCAGTACAAAGAGGCTTTTGCCTCTCAAGCTTTATGGTGACACTCATGCAATCACAGAATGGATCTCTCACTCACACACACACACACACACACACACACACACACACACACACACACACACACACACACACACACAGATTTATTGTATGTACGACAACAGACAAAGACACATTGATTATTAACATGGTCTCATAATTCGATCGTTTGCATTATAACCAGAGCTCAGAGTTTAACTTCTATTGAAAAAAACTACAAGATCAGTGAGTTTGGATGAATGTTTGAGTAATTGTTTTCTTGGTAAAGAGGCTTTTTGTTTCATATCATACGATAACAAAATTAAAAAAAGATGCAATATGCTTCACTGATTATTTTACTTCAATCCAGTCACTCAGGGTTATAAAGTTCAGACATGGAAAAGTACTTCTGTTATACTATTATTTTTGTTGATTATTAATGTTTTATTTCATGTTCATTTACTAATGTCGGAGAGAGCGGATAAATACATAAATAACTGGAACTAAGAGAAACAGAGAGACACACATTAGGCCAAATGCCATGTCAATTGTGAACAAAGTTAGAACAGGGCTCGTCACAAAAGAGCAAATTGGTCATCCTGTCATTACGTGTGCATTTATCATTTATCATATCATCAAAGAGGAAGAAAGTGTGAGGGGAATGGGACATAAAAACAATAACCACAAAGAGAGCAAGTCAGTTGTCCCACAGTTTACACTTGATGTGGTACAGTCAAGTGTGTAAGTGTGTAACCTCTCAAGCTCAATAACACACACACACACACACACACACACACACACACACACACACACACACACACACACACACACACACACACACACGTATAGTAATTAATTTGGCGGCTTGTGATTGCCAGAGTTGCTTACTGGTTGTAGAAGCCAGATCAGGGGTGTCACCTACCAGATTGACTCTGCAAAGGTTCACATCCAAACACACACAAAGCCATAAACACTCACCAGCTCTGACAGAGAGAAATGGGAATAAAAAAAATAGGGAGAGAGACTAGGGAAGAAATGGACAAAAGAAAATAGAGACAAAAATGGAGAAAAGAAAATAGAAGAAAGGAAGACCGAAATATAAAAGCGAAAAATACCCCCTGCACACTCTGTTCCTCCCTCTCAGTCTCTCACACACACACACACACACACACACACACACACACACACACACACACACACACACACACACACACACAGTCGCAGGTGAGTGACAGGGCCTTATTGCAGGTGTAAATTGAGGCTGTGAGGTGTGTGTGTTGTTCATTAAAGCAGAGTGAATCTCTATTGGTTTTCATTAAGGGGCCTGACCACACCGACTACATGGTTAATCTAGACAGCTTCGCTCCTTCGCTCACCCCCATCTCTATTTCTCCCTCTCTCTCACAAACACTCACACACACAAATGAACACACCCTAAACTTCTCCTCCCACACACAGACAAAACCAGATTCTTATTTATTAAGCAGAGGTGACAGGTACTGAATAAGTTTTCTGGAACAGTGTTTGTCTAGGAATAGTTATGAGAGTTTGTATGTGCCCCTACGTGTGTTTCTTTATAATATCTGCATGTGTACACATTTGTTTGTGTGCCATAGTAGATCTATTCATCTATTTCATTCATGTGGTGATTTTTCTCCGCATAGATTTGTCTGTGTGTGTGAGTGTGTATTTGTAGAAGGACAATTGGCGTCTGTGGTTATGAGTTAAGTCTAATTTCCAGGAGGCCTGTCCTGGCTAAACAGAGCTGACACAGTGCTGCTCCGACCAGTTATCTGTCACTGGGAATTAGACACTAACACACAATCTGAGATGAGTTGAGGCGCACACACACACACACACACACACACACACACACACACACACACACACACAGTTTTTTTCCCTAGCTCTCTGCCTTACATATGTGCAGGTAAAAAGATGTACACCACATGGGCACCCAAACACCACAGGGATTTGTTCCTATTCAGCCACAGGAGCATTAGTGAGGTCCAAATCTGATGCTGGGCAATAAGGTCTGGCAAATAGTTGCTGTTCCAATTAATCCTAAAGGTGTTGATGGGTTTAAGATCAGGGCTTGCTTTGTGCATGGGGGAATGTCATGTTGGGAAGGGCAGTTGCCACAAAGTTGGAATCACACGATTGTCTAAAATATCATTGTATGCTGTAGCAGTGAGATCCATTTTAATTGGAACTAAGGGGCCAAACCAAAACCAAGAAAACCAGCGTCAACCGTAAGGATAGTGCAACAAACTGCTTTTAACACATACATAGACCAAGACTCTACCATTAGGCAAAAGTGGGCAATGGCCTGGGGCCCCAAAAAGCAAAAGCTACATTTAAACAAAGAGGTTACGGAAAGAAAGAAACAGAAAGCAGGTCCAGTCAGCTGGCCATGAACACTGTACAGCCGAGTATATTTTTATTTTCTCCCAGAATACTAATAACCCTTGCGGTCCTTAAAATATAAAACCTTGAGGAAGATCACTGATTTAGCCATGAAAGGTCAGCAAAAACAGATGATTATTAACTGAATGTGATTGTTGGTTTTTCTATATGATGAATGAAGAGGAAAAGATTTTTGTCAGAAGTTAGTCCGCCTGACACTCAGCAGTACCACATACAGCTCCGAATTATCGTCTTCGTCACCCAATTTAGTCACAGTATGTACACTGGAGCCCAAACAGTGCAAACATGACTCCCTTAATATTCCACCTTGATACAGAACCCACACACACACGCGGTCACATGTGTGAGAGGGAATGTGTTGAAACTGTGGAGTGTTTACAAGTGTCTCGTAACCCAGTTCTGTACCAGGAAATACAGCTTGTCTTATCTTTTCATCTCATTATTTTCTCTCTTTCATTCTCTCAGTCCCACAGGGGACCCTTTAAAAAGTGCGTAAGAAAGATGGTTTATGGAGTGTTCAGATGTATCTGGCAGTGCAGATGGGAACGTGGTAATACGGCGTCTGATCTCGCCGTCTCATTATTCCTGTTCAGACACTCTGCCTCCTCAAGAGGTCTTGCTGCACTTTTAGCCAAGCCTCAATCCAATCATCTCAATCTATTGTGTGCTCTGAGGGGCAATCCTGTCACTCAATCTAAGGCTTTGAACGTCTGCCGCACCATTCGCATACATCCTGACAATGACGGTGAATATGAAATAACATCTACAGAAGTCTCTGTCATGTAAAAATGGGGAATTGAAGAGTTTCCGGAATTATATAAATATATTTGATGTTTGCTGCCAAGTGACGCAAAAATTGATATTATAGAAAGCAAGTAAAAGCGGTATAGCTTTATGAAAACTGAAGGACTTGCATTGCCTACTGACTAGCCTTTAGAAAGCAATCTTTTAATAATTGAAATTGTGACGTGAGCATTTTACGGTTTTTATTTCATCAATAAATATCCACATAGTTGAAAGCTTTCATCTTCAGATTTACTCATGAGGACTTGTGTATGTTTACTTGTATCGTTTGTACATTTTTGACAATATAGTAGTATATCTAGTTTAGAGGACACTTGGTAAGAAAATAAAATGCGATTCATCTCAAGTGTTCCCACAGCACTTTCTCAGACTGGCCTTTGAAAGGCAGGTTTGGAGAAAGAGCAGAGCAGCCTGTGTATTAATGGATTTATAATGCATCTGAAAGATTTCACACAATGCTGTTTCAGAGACCCACAATTTAAATGTGTAAAACAAAAACTTCAATAATACTTTTGTGCATGTTTAATAAAGTCTGGCCCAAATCATACAATATGATTATTTTGGGGCATATTATGTATTTATTAAAGAGCTCACAGGAAATTTGGCGACAAAGAGACAAACAATGACACGCAACAAAGGTCCCTGGCCAGAGTTAAATCAGGAGGGATGTGGATCATAGCTGGAACCCCACAATAATATGATTCTGCTGAAAGTTGATAATTGAATTATCGGCAAGCCCTATAGTCACAGTTGATAAGCATTCAAGTTCAACACCGTTTTTAATGCTGGTTGCCTCATTTTGCACAGAATCTCTTCAGAGATCTTCTTGTTTTCTGAATCAAAGCAACATATTAGAGGATGATTGTATTGGGCTGTGGCTACTGCGAAAGAGGATTTTGAGGTGGGTGGGTGTGTGTGTGTGTGTGTGTGTGTGTGTGTGTGTGTGTGTGTGTGTGTGTGTATTCCCAGGGCCTGGACAGGCTATCAAGCATCTATCCATCCTTTGTAACGATCAATATTTATAAACCCCCGAGGACCTGTGGTATGAAGCATATAAACAAGCAATGGAGTAGAGTAGGATAGACCACACACACACACACACACACACACACACACACACACGAAAGCAGCAACATATTAAAGTGCATATGCAATCAGGCACACATAAAAAAGACAGAAAGAGACATAGAAACTGTATAGGCTCAGCAGATTGTCAATATTTGTCAGAAAATGTCATAATCACATACAGAATATTGTAATTAGTATCTCGGAATAACTCCCTGTGCGATTTGCTTAAAGGCAATTTACTGTGTGTGAAATCAGGTGAAACAATGACTATTGATTATCATCACAATTCTGCATTTTATTACTGCCTCGATGATGTGATAGTGGTTGTCAAATATAAAATAAACAATTTCAAGAGCTGTTTGCACATGATTACTTCTGTTTTTTTATGTTACTGTAATATCATTATTTTACAATTCCTGTTTGCTTAATAACAATTTAACAGCTAACCTGACTGGCAAAATGGCTGCCACTTTTTTTTCTTTACATCAGAACGTTTCAAAATTTAAAACAAAATTATTTAGAGTACAATTACTGAATTATCAATTATAAGAACACTAAAGTCATTTGCGGCATTTGCGACTTTTTCTTCGACATTTCAAGCTAGGGCTTCACAATTAATCGAATATTAATTGCAATCACAATTTTGGCTTCCAACAATTAAATGCACACACTAGACTGCGATATTGACATTTAAAATATGTGTTCCGCTCAACTCTGCTGCATATCAAATCAAGCACTTCCTAAACAAACAGCCAGCCAGCTGCCATGCCGCACCCTGCAGCTTCCCTGAATGTTTCGGCTGCAGTTCAGTAGAAGTAGAAGGTTATAGTACATTTTTATTCTCTTCTTAGTCTTATTTTGATGCAAAGATTTGTACATGGAATGTAGGACAACACGTATGTGAAAGCAGTGTACTGTTTATTTAAAAGTGCAATAAAATATGTTGTCCCTAAAATCAATGAGTAATCGTCATAAATAATTGTGAACTTAATAGAAAAAGAAATCATCGCGATTATCACTTTGACCATAATTGTGCAGCCTTAAGACGAGCTACTTTTTTAGCCCCATTACTCAATAAAAAGCAACACTGTCAGTATGTGTGTGGAGTGTAAATAACAATTCAGCCTTCAGTGGCTACAAAGCTTTTCATTGTTTGTCTTCATACTGTACATACGAACGGCCTGTACGAGAAAAACTTCAACTGCTATGACTAAGTGTGCAGACAAACTGGGAAGAAATTGATTCGAATAGATTTGAAATGTAATATAACCTCTTAAATATACAAATGATCAGTAAAAATAAATATAATAACATAAAATGCAGTTTCCTGTTGCATTGGTGTAGTTTACTGCAACTATCCACTGCAAACACCACACCATCTCAGACATCTCAGTGAGTGCTATAGTTGTCTGCAGTGTTGTTTAAACATTTAAATGCACAGATGCAAACACACACCCGAGTTTAGACATCCCATACTCATGGCATTGTGCGCAGTTTATCTGTCGAATGCGCAATAATCTTGTGCACGTGCGCAAATTCGTACACAAACTCAAACATATGTACAGTACACCGTTTAGTGTTTGTGTTGTGTCATCAGAGCAGGTGGAAACATGGCGTGTAATTAACATGTCATAATCAATGTGGGGGAGTTTGACACCTTGTAATCACTGTGTGGAGATTAGCACCCATAGCCCCAGGACTCACACCCACCCACACACACACTTTTGGAGAAATACATTTTAAAACATGCTCACACATGCACAAACAGCCAAACAAATACACACATGCACACACACAGACACAACCATGAACAAAACTGAAGGCATGCACATGCACCTGGCTGCTCAGCTGCTCAGGCTTGCGTACACACCCGGAACACACACATAGCACACACAGAGGGCCTGTTTAATATCATTTACATAATGAGAGAGCAGCCACAGTAATAGCTTTTCCTTTCTCTTATTATCATAATTTCACCCTGGGCACAAAATGACAGAAAAAGAGAGCGAGAGAGAGAAACACAGCAGCAGTGTCTCGTCCTTGTTACCCTGAACAACTCTTCCTCAAAGTCATGGCCAACTACCCCTCTGTCTTCCTATGTTTCTGTCCGTCTCTCTCTACCCTCTGTTTGTCCCTCTGTCCCTTCTGCTTCTGATGACCCCGTCATTCACTTGCAAACCAGTCAATCATACAAACTAAACTGTATGTTTGTGCATTGCCAGAACATTTTTAAACATTTCTAAATAAAATGATAAACAAATAAAACAATATCTTATTATTGTATGTATTCACAGTAGGGCTGCGTGATACGTTGAAATCAATAATCAAATGTTGATAGATCACAATATAATACACATAAAGTAATCAATTTAACATTCAAAGCAATTAGATGTGGTTCACTTCTGTGCATTATATCAAAAAGCTCATTTGGAGCCCTTAGTTTTGTAAAAAATATGATTACATCATTATGATCATATCACTCCATAGAACCTAATTTCATAACAAATTAAGGTTAATACATTTAATTAAACTGATACCTTTTAGGAAATAAGGTCTTTTAAACAAATAAAAGGTTCAGATGAGCAACCCGTCTTGCTACAGTATTACTACACATGAAATCATGTCTCTAAAATGACTCACAAATTATTTCTTATTTAATTGTAGTGTAGTAATTGTGCATCATTGATTAAATAATACCTAACATTTATTGAATGTATTTCGATAGGGAAATAACAAAACGAGATCATACATAAAAGACAAACTGTTCCAGCACTAAAACAAAATCTGTCATTTGGGAGAAGTGCAGGTAAAAAGTTTGCACCTCTCTTATTAAGTGGTGCATTTATTAGCCTCATGGGTAAGTAATGCCACTTGCGAAACGAGGAAGTGACTACAGATTAACTCACTGTGACTAAATGGTCCCTGTGTTTTCTTACATCCTGTCCATTTGGCTTCAGACGATTTCTATCTTGTGTCTTATGTAACTGTACACCACAAAACCACACATACCGCAAACTAAAAATGCAGGTACAGTTTTAAAATCAATGTGTGAATGTCAGTGAACTCCTTAAAAGCCCCAGGAGGAAAGTGGGGTCATATTCTACTGAAATCTAAAGAGTAAAAGACATATCGGAGTCCCGTGTCTGTGTGTGTCTGCAAAATGTCATTGATTTCTGACAAAAATAAGGAAAAAAGACCATGTTTCATCCGTAAAAAGAGAGATCAAGTGTTGGACACTGAGAAAGAAAAAAAAAAACAGGGGAAAAGAGGAGGAGGTGGGAGGAAGACGAGGGAGGAGAAGGTTGCATTGGTATCTTCTATCTGCTCCTCTTCTCCCTTTTTGTCTTCTCCAGACTCTCCTATCTTCTCCTCCTCATTGTCCTATCAATCTCCTCTCATCTCTGTCCTCTTTTCCCTAGCTATCATTTTTCTATCTCATTCCAGTCGTTCCTCTCGTCTTCTCCACTTCCTTTTGTCAGTTTGTCTAGATTATCTCCGTCTATCCTATCCTATCCATCCTTTCTTTCCCTTCATTATCTGCTGGTTTTCTTTTTTCTCACTTCCTGCACATATTCCCATCTCTCTTTTCGTATTCTATTTATGCTTTTTTCCCCTCTAAATCATGATTTTCTCAAATGCTCTCATGCTGCCATTTATTTTAGGTCCTTTTGACCCTTTTGCCCTTTCCTAACTTTTGCTTGATTCTTCCCCTCTCGATCTTTGTACTACTTTGTCTTGTGCTTTTCTGCCTTCCTCCTTCTTTCACGTTTACCCTATTCCCTGTTTTCTCACTTCCCTGCTCCTTCATGTCCTCCTAGTTCTCCTCCCTTCCTTTTTACAGTTTTCCCTTTCATTAATTTTCTTCTCTGCCCTCATCCCTCTCTTCTACCTATCTCTCTCATCCTTACTTCCTCCTGCTTTCTGCTTTTTCTTAACTCATCTCACGATTATCAATATTCTTACAACTCCCACATTATGATCTTTTTCTTTTTTCTCCTCCTTCTCCTCTCCCCGTCCTCTGTCATGTCTCCTCAACTTATTTCCTTTCTCTAATCATTTCCCTCCTCCTCTTTCCCTCCTCTGTATCGACAGACGAGGCATGCATTTTGCTAAAACATTGGCTGATGAATCATTGATGTTGCTGTTGAGGTTTCAGTGGCGCTGGGGCAGCCGGATGTAAATAAGTGAGGACTAGGTATGGGGTATAGCTCGCTGATATTCATCCCTTTCTCTGAAACATTGATGAGATATGCATGTGTGTGTGTGTGTGTGTGTGTGTGTGTGTGTGTGTGTGTGTGTGTGTGTGTGTGTGTGTGTGTGTGTGTGTGTGTGCTGGCGCAAATGTGAAGGCTATTTAAGAAGGCCAGATATGACAGTTGTTTACAACTCGGGCCAGACACTGAAGAACTAAGGGAGGGAGGGAGGGCTAAAGAGAGAAGGGGATGAAGCATTGATGAATGTTGGAAAATTGGGGATGGAGGAAGGGAAGGAGGGAGGGAGAAGGGAAGGAGGCAAGGAAGGAAGAAAAGAGAAGGGAGAATGAGAGTTGTAGATAGTGTTACTCGTCTAGGGGACACATACAATGACATGAAGCAGACAGACATGTCAGGATAACAGACAGACAAACACAAAATGATGCGAGTGTATGCACACACACACAATACACATGCCCGTACATTCTGCAACCTGCTCCCCATGCAACATACACCTAAGCAAATATTAATGCTACACACATATGCATGCAGCATGAACAAAAACAGATTTGTAAGTTGTACATGAGTTTGTTAAGTAACTAGTATAATAATATAAGAAGATAT
This sequence comes from Cottoperca gobio, assembly GCF_900634415.1. NCBI lineage: Eukaryota > Metazoa > Chordata > Actinopteri > Perciformes > Bovichtidae > Cottoperca > Cottoperca gobio. Next base: position 8,584,866 of record NC_041366.1, read on the forward strand.
CAAAAGGCACTTAAGTTACAAGGAATGTAAATACAAGCATACTTACATATAAAGAACAAATGTTTTGTTTTTCACTCAAGGAGACTTTAGACATCCATGTGGCTCTTAAACGTAGGCTCAAACAGAGACAATATAATATATTGTAATATAGTATTGTACTTAAAAAAAAGTGTAACATAGCTACTTCTGAGCTGTGAGAGCTTCAATCAGATGCTGGAACTTTCTAGAACAGCAGTGTTTTCTCTTATAAAATTAAACCCACGAGAGCTTTTATTTGAAGTCCTTTCATCACTCCATTCGTGTAAGTGTCAACATTCACTTTTCTCTCTGTTACAGAACCATGCTAAGTAATGGATGATGCTTTTTTTAAAAAGTCAAACATCATACAGACAACCACGACGGTATTATATTAACCGATATGATACAATTAAGGATGTCAAATCAGGCATTTCACTTCAAATTGCACTCGATGTTTCAGTACTTTCCTTTAAAGAAGACGTGTAAATACTTTAAGTGTCCTCACTTGTGAAGGATTCCCTGATCTTTATAGACATTTGGTCCTTACAAGTACAGAAATGAAAATACTCTCTTAGACATACACACACACCCCATCGTAGCCAATCACTGTTCCACACCTTCATTTAAAGCCATTTTCAGACCTCTTAGTGCCTCCCTTCCTCCCTGCATTGAGCACCATTAATACAGTCATTTAGTCCACTAATACATCAGTGTGGTCAGTGCTGGTACATAATGCATCAGTTGGGGTCAGTGCACAATGAACTGTACTGGTCTGAACTCTAACCACACTTTGAAAAGACATTATCCGTTTCCCACAAAAAACAAAACCAACGCAATTTTAAGTGATTTAAGAAGACGTGCATTGATTTGCCAGTACACACACACACAGACACAGACACACACACACACACACACTTAAATTTAAGAAAATGAACAGAATGTGAAGAGGTAACAATGTGGACGTTGTGTCAAAGATGTCTGTATTGTGTTGCAGAGATATCTACTGATATTAGCACGCTAACTGATTAGCCCCGGCCTGTCCTGTCTTGAAATACCACAGGTTCCTCTAGAGGCGATAGTGAGCCACTTCAGCGCCGGTCTTCCCTCAGTACAGAGAATAAAGAAGTATAGCTGCCCTGAGACGAAATAGGTCCGTGCTTGTCAATATTACATCCATGATCCCTGCAAGTTTGTTTTGATTAAATTCAAAGTAGCAGAAATGAGTAGAAACAACTCAAACCCTCGCCTCATCCTCATGGAGAGCAGGAGATTAGTTCGCCGGGAGTAGTCATTGCACAATAAACAATATCTTTAAAAGTTGTGTCATTTGACACCATGTGTAAAGCCTCCGTTAACCCCCTGTCCTCTACCACCTGCCGTCCATTGCAATACATTTCGTGATGAAGTTATTAATGTGTCTCATTCTGTGTCTGAACGCCTGATCGAGATGTATGACGAGACGGGTCGCTCACTTTAGCATCAGCGGCGGTGCTAGCTAGCTCTGAGCTAGCTCCTCAGTGCTTTAAGTTGAGGTGATATTTCATCTTGAAGTTCTCCGATGGTTCGAACATTCTTTGCTACAGGAATCTCACAGAACGGATCATCAACAGTTACATCCTTGAGTTTATTAATGTAAACTGTCCATTCACTGGACCAAGTAACGTTTTCTCATCCGCTTCATCTAAGAGCGCGATTAATCTGCGTTAATTTTTATGTCGCGTTATTTTTTCTGTGATTAATTCATCGAAATTAACGCGTAAATTTGACAGCCCTATTAAAAACCTTTACTAGAATGGTGTGATGAATGTGGTTTTCCGGCAGGAAGGTCGTTAAGTACGGCACAGATAGGGAAACTAGGCATGATTTCCAATGTTATTTTAATTCTGCTATTTCATATTATTTTTAATGCTACTTCACACTCATTTACATCTACACTGTGATTATTGTACTGTAAATGCTCTGTCAAATATTTCACACATTTTTATGTTTTTGCTGTGAAGCACTTTGGGCTGCAATTCTTGTATGAAAGGTGCTATACAAATAAAGCTTATTATTATTATTATTATTATTATTATTATTATTATTATTATTATTATTATTATTATTATGTATTTGAATGATCAGATGAAATGAAGATGAAAAATGAAAATAGACTGTGTGTGTGCCCTTGTTTGTTTGTTTGTTTGTTTTCCTTCAGTCCGTTTCTCTATTTCACTGATTCGCTTAAATTGAACAGCCAATCAGAGTGATTTATTTTGATTCAACATGCTGAATCAGCAGCGGAGACTGTCGGCAGTGCCGAAAAGTGCAGATGGCGCAGGACACACCGCAAAAACTAGGCCGACAGATGCTCACCGATGGCCCGTCATTAACCTTTATTAACCATTAGTATTTTTTTTATTTCTGGATTTCAAATTAAATTACTGATGGCACTAATCTCTTAGCAAGTAACAAACATATACACAAATGCTTACGCACGTGCACACACACACTATCTTAACCACACAGTAATACCCCATATCTTTTAACCACAGAAAACAACAGCGCCTTAAGGTTAAAAAACCAAACTCTCTGAAGCCCATTAGCTATTCACCACAGAGCAGAGCACTTTAGACTGGTGTTTTACAGTTAACCACTGTTTCTAAAGCACATTACCTACTTACCGCAGTGTGTGTGTGTGTGTGTGTGTGTGTGTGTGTGTGTGTGTGTGTGTGTGTGCGTGTGCGTGTGTGTGTGTATGTGTGTGTATGTGTGTTTCTTGTAGAGTATGTGTCTGACTCAATGTTTGAATGTGTGTACGTGCATTTGAACATCTGTGTGAGTTACGGAGTATGTAAGAGTGATTGTGTGTTACTGTTTCCTGTCTGTGTGTGTGTTCATGTAACATGACACTTTAATGAAAGGAAGAGAAAGACTAGGGTGAAAGAGACAGAGGCAAGAGAGGAGAGAGACGACAGAGGAGAACAATATTGAGCGACGTAAGAGGGGAAAAAAAATCTGAGTATAAAGACACACAGACACAACACACATGGACATCAATACTGTAAAACCACAAAGTCACATTAGACACATGAGACAATACCCAGACTGTGTTACAGTGAGTGACAGAGGGATCCAAAAATGTGCAGTGAGAGTGAAACAAACACAGAGATAGAGAGAAAGCAATGTGCAAAGGAGAAATATTGAGATGGTGAGATATTGGAAAGAAAGAAAGACACAACACAGAAAAGCAAACCTAAAACAAAAAGAATAGACATCAGAGAATGATAAACTGTAAGAAAGAGAAACAGCTGAGGATGGAGAGAGTGTGAGGAAAACAAAGACAAAAAAAGAAACATTTTTCTTTTAGTATTTTCCACTGAATTATTCTTTAAATACTATTATTAGGAGTATCTTTCATGTTGTAGCTTATTCTTTTTTCGTGTTTTACTATGCTATATTTATTACACTTTTTAAAAACATTATTTCTTTCTTTATTACAGCTTTGGAAAAATGCCAGATGTACTTACAGTGAGGTCCATTGAAAATGAATAGATGAAGAGAAAAAAGCAAGAGTGAAATTCAAAGACAAATGAAAAGAGACACATGGAGACAAAGACAGAAAGAGACAGAGTGAGAAAGAGAGAGAGAGAGAGAGAAGTGAGAAAAACAGAGTTAACAGTGAATTTCAAAGAGAGAAACTGCGACAAGGCGGCAGCAGTACATCTTGATCAACAGATGACTGATCATATCAGCGCTGGCCATCTTTCACCAGCCGCCGTTTGACGACACAACGTGACCCCCTGTACACACACACACACACACACACAGACATATACAAGCACACTCCCACACACATCCATTTCCCCCGACGTACCCGGAGGCGGGAGCATCAATAACGTATGGCCTGGCCAGGGGCCTCCATTCACACACACAACCACACACATTCATTCATACAAATACACACAAACATGTGCACAAATACTCCCCCATATGTGACTCTCTTTCACATATTCATGCATTCAGTCGAGCACACACACACATCCACAAATGTGGTCAGGCTAGAGGAGAATAAGAGAGGAACAAGATGGTCTCTCTCTCTCTCTCTCTCTCTCTCTCTCTCTCTCTCTCTCTCTCTCTCTCTCTCTCTCTCTCTCTCTCTCTCTCTCTCTCTCTCTCTCTCTCTCTCTCTCTCTCTCTCTCTCTCTCTCTCTCTCTCTCTCTCTCTCTCTCTCTCTCTCTCTCTCTGCCCCCAGGCCGGGGTCTTACCCCCACCCCTGGCCCCTGTGTGTTCCTGCTGCCCTGCTGCAGCGCCTCTGTGTTTAATGACAGACAAGATGAGGAAATAAGAGGTGAATTAATAGGAAATATAGTTGTTTTTATAAAACGGACAAGGCGAAATGGAGAGATGATAAGAGGGGAATGGTAAAACCAGGGACAAACAAGAAACAGAAATAAACACAGTAAAAGGAAGACAGAAGTTTGCTTTGTATGCTCAACACTTGGAAATGTAAAGAAACATTTCCTTCAGAAATAAAAAATGTTTACACATATTTCTTACATTTACCAGAATGCCTCGCAACAGTCCCCGGAGAGGGCTGTGATCTTGTGAAATTCCGGAGTGAGTTATATGTGATGACTCTCATCTGCTCTCTGACGAACATGAATACTTCCTACTCTTCATCAAGTGGATGAATGTGCTAGGTGTTTGGTCTTTCATTGGTCTGTGCTTCTTATTTATATATTGGAAAAACATGGCAGCTGTCACATCAAATTCATCTTATGAAGTATCTATCACATCCTGTAGATCAGGGGTATTCAACTGAATTTCTAAGAGGTCCAGTTAGAGAAATTGTCCGCGAGCAAAGGTCCGGAGCATTATAATGTCTAACTTGCGTTATGAATTAGTGTAATATATATTCAGTGTAGTGAGGGGCGCTCACCGTCGACGGGGGGGGGATTTCTATTTAGTTCTCCCCTCTCCTTTCTTCCGCTCTGTAGGTGTGTGCGCACGTGTGTGTGTGTGTGTGTGTGTGTGTGTTGTCAGCTGCGAAGCCCCGCCCTTCGCAAACGGAGCGAAGGAGAGAATGTGAATGCGCAAAGTAGACAGTACAAACTCAAACGTGCACATAAATTTGATCAATAGCATAAGCGTTTAGTTTATTTAATAAAAGAACACCTGTCAATGTGAAAAGTGAGTTGTTAATAAAAAAAATTATATATATTTATTTTATTTGAGAAAAACAGAAAAAACACCTTGAATTTTAGGCAGGGCGCTGGGCTCCGTTGGCGGGGCGCTGCGCCCTGCCAAGACAATGGTAGGGGAAACACTGATATTTGAAGTAGCTGTATCAACGTCAAATCTAAATACGTCAAATACAGATATATATAATACTGTAGATATGTATAATGTTCTTCTCGGGCTGCATTTAAAATTAAAAATATTATTTTGAAAGATTGTGCATCTTATAATAAAGTGCTTAATTTTAGAAAAAATTTAATAAAGTGTAGCAGCAGCTTGAGTTTCCCTTTTTCTTTAACTGTTTCACATCTTGATTTAACTCACAACCAATGTTAGAATAAATCAGTCTCAACACATCTTAACAATTGAACAGTTTAACCCAGGCTAGCTCATCCTGGGTTAAACTGTTCTCTGTGGCTGATGATGATGACAGATGGCCTATTTGCTTTATTGTCACAAATCAAACGTTGTGCTTTTCACATCCCCACTGTTAATGAGCACCACGGTCTCTGAGCATATGAGACGCTGGTGTTGTGCTCCCAGTGGGAAGGATGAACATGAATGAGTCCATTCTGGGTTGAAAGCTCTGTTGACTTTTCTCTTCTTGGAGAGCGCCATGAGTAGTTATTATTCTCTCCCTGTATCGCTAACTCGTCTTTCCGTCTGTCACTCGCCTCTTATCTGTCTGTATTCAGAGTCGCAATGTTTGCCGCCTGGAATGCACAGATTTGATTGGGATGGCTTAACTCACATGTAATTGGTCTGTGAGTGTCCTGAACCGCTAAACCAGTGCCATAAATACAAGAAAAGCTGCGCCGGTTAAAATAGAAGCGCCCAGTCAAAATTTAAAATCCCTCAATAATTTATTAATTATAGGTCCGGGTCCGGATAGGTCGGCGTCTGGGTCCGGACTCGGACCGCGGTCCGCCAGTTAGTGACCCCTGCTGTAGAGAATTTGTGAAAACTGAGACTGTGAGATTTAAATGTCGGCATTTTTTTCTGACACCAAACTCCTTTGTAGCTGCAGTGGACATACAACAAAATGTCCCAGTCCATCTACTAGCAGAGGTCGGGAACCTTTTTGGCTGGAAGAGCCATAAAAGCCAAATATTTTTAAATGTATTTCCTTGAGAGCCATATATTTAATAAAATTGAGTTTTAAGTATATCACGTATCAGTGTTTCCCCTACCATTGTCTGTGACCCCCCCCCCTCAACGGAACCCCTGCGCCCCCCTCTGATTTTTATTTATTTAATATTCACAACTCACTTTTCACATTGAACAGGTGCTCTTGTTGATGTTGTCCATGTTTATGTTATTTATCTAATTTATGTGCATGTTTCTGTGTCTACTGCACTGGTGTCAAACTCAAGCCCACAATTATATCCGGCCCGCGAGAAAATATAATTTAACTTATAACTGGCCCGCCGGTTTTGGCAATTAAACGATGCCTTCATTTTAGCCCTCTCTGTGATTGAGTTTGACACCCCTGGACTGCTTGGTTTGCGCAGTTTCTCCTCAGCTGTTTCGCGGGGCAGGGCAGGGCTCCCCCCCCCACACACACACACACACGTGCGCACACAGTTACAGTCAGAGACAGAGTGGAGGAAAGGAGAGGGGATAACTAAAACAAAATCCGCTGCTAAATGTTTTACTTTAAAATGACACAGTATAATTATTTATTACTTGTTAAACATGTTAAAAAATGTCAGCTCAAAATTGTCTGCGAGCCATAATGCGTCATCGAAAGAGCCATAGGTTCCCGACCCCTGATCTATAGGAATAAGAAAACAGTGCTTTACAATAGGATGGAATGTATGGGGGAAAATCTCATCCTATTGTAAAGCACTGTCACTGTTTCCTTATTCCTGTAGATGGACTGTGACATTTTGTTGTATGTTGTACAGCAACTACAAAAGGAGTTTGGAAATTAAAAAGTACCAAACTTGTGAGTAAATTCAGCTAAACTACTGTGTTACTGCACAATTTATCTTGAAGTGAATAATATATAGAATAGAATAGGTGGACTGCAAAAGGGGATTAAAAAAGAGTTAATGGAGGAGCGTGAAATGAGATGGGCATAAGAGGGGAGGTCAGGAGGTAGAAGGACGGTGGCTTTGTATCTCCAGTCTTGTGTCTGGAGTGTAATGGGAGTGTACTTTAACACCTGAGTCCACCACATGCAAGCACACACAATGTGTATTCGCTCTCTTTCATCTTTTAATTGTATTATAGTCTTTCTGTCTCTTTTGTTTGGTTCTCCTTTTTTCCCCTATTCGTTTGCCATTATTAAACATACACACCTGGTGTCCAGTTACTTGAGGCCACACATGGGTTACGTGCACTCTTCAAACACAAGAACTGCACTAGATCAATTCTTCAAAGCACACACCTAATCATCGTACATTTCTTCTTACCTCTGAGTATGTCTCTTTGTTCAGTGTTTCTTCATGTCTTCTAATTCACTTGCATTGTAGTTACTAACACTGTTGTCCAGAACGATGTGCAATCAAAGGGCGTCTAGGAAAAGGAAGAGAATCAAAGGAAAGAGGTTCAACTCTAACTTTGCAAGCAGACAGTGTCGTAAGCACAGTATGCAAAGAGAATAACAGTCAATGGGAGATTTACCTTATACAAAATCATTTTGGGGAAAAAGGTCTTTTATTTAAAGTGCACATATACTGTAATGTAATGTAATGTATAGTGTTTATATAGTTAATATGGTTTATATAGGTAGTATAGTTAAGCTGCAAAGCTTGATATAACTTGGTTGCCAAACCTAATCCAACATCATAAATGCAAGTTGTTTTACTTGCTAATATTTAACAATTATTTAACATTTGATGAACACTGTACTGATTTTACTTTTGGACTGATGAGCAGTTAGTGGGAAACATGGGCTCCAACATTTCCAACATGTATTATTTCGTTACTGCAACTTTTTAACTTGTGGGTGGTAGCTGGGCATTGTAAACATCACAGGGCAGAACAAGAGACATACAGTATATACAAACTCACACAGGTGGTCATGATCTGCATGATTCAAAAATCAATGTTTCCATACCGGACCGATTGGCCTTTTTCACAGCAGATATTTGAAGCACAGGTGAAACTAACTTTGTTAATGATGGCTCAGTTCCATCAAGAGTCCCAGGAAGGTATGACAGTGAGCCAGCATGCGCACCACCAGCAGTCAGGACCTTGGGACAGGCTCACCTATATCGATTGCAGTCGTTTTGAATGTTATCAATAACACCTGTGCTTTTTCTACACAAAGACCTTTCTCACAGAAGATATCTTGTCATAGCAGGAAAAGCAGAGGTGTTACTAATAACATTAACAATGACCCAGTGCCCCAGAAAGCCATGACTGTGTGACAGTGAACCAGCATGCTGAGTATCAGGATCCTAAAATTTAAGCAGCTAAATGATGTTGAGCCATCATCAGGTTTAATATTTACAACCATTCTTTTCCTACTGTGTGTCAAAATATCTGTGAATAAGGCCTATCAGAGCACTGCTGAACAACATTATCTGATACTCAAGTTATAGATCGTGTGCATGTGACATCACGCTTATTTCCCAACCCGGAAGTCAGTCTTGTTGGTTGGAATACACAACCAAGGGGCCCGTTCACGTGTGAGTTGCTGCAACGCTTCGTAATTTTCTTTCTATTTAAACGTCTAAGATTGAAAGAAAATGCCAATCGTGTGCGCAGTGTATAATTGTGGTCATACGCTACTCGTGACCCAGAGAAACGGTTCTTTAGATTTCCTAAAATCATCACAAACAACGATCCACAAAAGAGGGATGAATTGCTGTCTACCGAACGCCGTAAGCTGTGGTTTAGCAACATAACTCGTGAGGATTTAACAGAAGAAAAAGCACAATTCACCCATGTGTGTGTGTGTGGCGTCCACTTTATATCTGGTAAGAGCTCATGCTAAAGCTATGTTTTCAATGTTTACGTTAAACATTTGTGCTTATGATATACCCGAACACTGTAAGACCTTACTTCTCATCACTAGGAGAAGCGGCAAAGCTTTATGATAGCAGCCATTTGCTCTTTTCTTCTGTGAATGTTTTTGTTTGGCTTATTCTTGAGACTACTTCACTTGCGAAAAGCAAAGCACCAATGTGAGAACATGCTTCGCTTAATCCAGCTATACAATCACAGTGTGCGAGGATAACATCGCCGCTCTTCTCACTCACAAACCACGGCTTGAGCGGTGTATCTCGAGCTCTTTGAGAGTGATTTACACGGGCATGGACGAGCACCCTGTCATCTTTCACTGGTTTGGTAAGAAGACTACCAACCCAGCCAGAAACAAAGAAATTATAAGCATCTAAGCTCTTGTATGCCTTCATTAGTGCGTTGGTTGCCCACGATGTTTGTAGCACAAGGTAGTTCACAATATCTGGATATTCAATCGGTGGTAATGAATCCTAAATCCTCAATACAATCCGACGGCTTTATCTGACCGCAAATTTGGACTTTTTCTTTGAAAAATTTGGACTTTTTCTTTGAAAAATTTGGACTTTTTCTTTGAAAAAGTCTCCAGAGAGTCAGAATACTTTGAAGAAGTCGGAGTTGTATTGTTGTTGTTCGCTTTAGACGCCATTGTTGATTTGTTTTCCAACCAACATGGCGTCGCACGCATACGTCACACAGTTTTGTCACATGTTTGCACACTACCTATAGGCAAAGTGTGCCCTCTGTCTAAAATAGAAAGAAAAATTTAATATAAAATCTTTATTTTACTAAATAGATATTGAATCAACAAAGCACATCAATTATCTAAAAATAATTTTCAGACATACCAAGGAGTTGACCTCTGTCAAAACCATGTGATTTGATGAATAAATCCAAAGCAGTGTAAAGTAGCCAAGAGTAGAAGCAACCAGTCTGTGTGGAGGTTAACTAGCACTTCTATACAGAATGTGGATGTAACTATTTGTATTTTGCATTTACCAGATTTATCACTGATGCAGAAACAAATTAAACTGATGTACAGTAGGAGAGGTCCAGCCTTCTCTGGTAAGCATGGCCCACCCGTGACTATTTAATCATAGAAACAAATTTGCTGAACATAAAGCAGTCTCTGCATCTTAATTGAACTCTTTAGTTATTCCTGTTAATGTTAAATACTGGCAGAGAGGGTTTAAAGACTCATTAACACACACAGACTCACACTTATACACACCTTAAGGTTGTATGGCTGGGTGAACTATGTGCACAGACAGATACAAACACCACAATGTTGCAGGTGAGCTCACACACACGCACATACACACACACACACACACACTCACACACAAACACACACAGGATAATTATTACCCTCATATGCAAATGCCTGCAGTGCCCGTCTCGCAGCCTGGCGTTTTTTAAAGTGTGTACTTTTCTTATTTAATTAATTAAAACAATCGTCAATGAAGTTTAAATTAGTCCAGCATAAAATAATAATTTCCGCTCTCTGTATGTGTACTGTATGCGTGTGTGTGATGGGTGTGTGCATGTGAGCGTGTGTTAATAATTAGCAGGCAGTAAAGCGGCTGTGTTAATTGCATTTAGGATCCTGCCTGGGGAGAGAGGGAGAGAGGGAGGGCAGGGAGAGAGAGAGAGAGAGAGAGAGAGAGAGAGAGAGAGAGAGAGAGAGAGAGAGAGAGAGAGAGAGAGAGAGAGAGAGAGAGAGAGAAAACCTCTATCTCTCATCTCTTATTCCTGAAATAGAGAATTCCCATGTATTCTCAGATATAAAATGGAGCGTGGAGCCCCCAGGAACAGGAAAAACACACATAACCTCTCTCTCACACATTCTCTCTTTCACACACTCTCACACACTCACACACACACACACACACAGCCCCTGGGAGGACGGAGCTAACCTTAATTAGCCTAACACTGTGGTAAAATTGATTGAAATGCAGAACATCAATTATTAAGCCTAACTGTTTTCATAACCCCACACACACCCTGCCATGTAGCACATGTAGGGGGAATGAGGGGAGGGATAATAGGGAAATGAAAAAGACAGCATAATGCACATATGGACAAGATCAGACAAGTGATACACACATGTACGTGTGAATAGCTTTGCAATCAGAAATCAGAAAAATAGTTGTATAAACTCAAATCCTCACCTTCTCTTTTGTAACTCAGGGAGCGGGATTTGTGTAAAAGGTTGAAAAGGAAACTACTCTACATAAAAGAGTGAAGTAACTGATTGAGATGCAGTCAAGACACTTGACGATTTGACTATTTGATGATTCTACAATTGCTGCAATGCATCTGCAGTTTCACAATCTTGACTTGACTTATGATTACATTACATACCATGAATATCTTCAACTTAAATCTAATGTAGATTCAGTGGTGTTCCTATTATTTTATACAACCAATATCTTTTTTCTGCCTCTTTTAATAAAACCTAAAATTAATAATGTGTAATAAAGTAATCAGTCTTAAATATTGTAACAATTTTTCAAAGAATAATGCAAATATTGCTATAAATTGATCGGAAAGGTTTTACTGTTATTTAGTCCTAGAAAATTGTACACACATGAATTTGCAAGACGGAACAGCATTGCCACCCCTAGAGCCACACCACTATCATGGCAACAACAAAAAAAGAAAACACATTCATAATCATTAAGCAATAATAAAGGAGGGGGTTCTAACGTGCCGCTTTGCTGATCTAGGGCTTTTGGCCTTGAGGAAATTACTGCAACAAGTAAAGCATATCATGACCATTAAGAGTATTACTACACTTAATTAGTTAGGTCTAGTGCTATACACCTATTTTTACAGCAGACATTTTATCGCAGGAAAAGCACAGGAGTAATAAACAACATTAAAGATGCCTGCATTATATTTAGGTTCCTGTTCCACAGCCCTGCTGCTATGCTTGCTGGATCCTTAGCATGGTTTACTGGGACACTTCAATGAAAAAGAGCCATCACTTGTTATTAGTTTCACGTGTGCTTTTCCTGCTACCACAGAAAATGTGTTATGTGTGATTAGAGTGGAAACTATGAAAAAATAAATAAATCAATATTTTGAAGAATAATAAGTATTTCCAGCTCTTCCTGATTTTTCTACATAGTGATCTGACAGTAAATACAAAGTTTCTACTGTACAACCAACTATATGGCCCCATTCCCTAACAACCCCTGCTGTTATCCAGTGACTTTTTGAACCCAACCTGAGAGCAGGTCACTAATGGGTTGCGGTGATGTCATTTCAACCACAAACACACTTCCTGCTCCTGGTTGATCATAATTGCCTGTGTTGGTTGTTAATGTAGAGCTCACAGGTGACCAATAAGAATAAAAAACGTGTTTGCACACCACTTTGTGAATTGATTCGTGGCAAATTGATTGACAAACAATTTGGCTTTTAGCGTCACAGGTTTGAGGATAGTTGGTTAGTCAGGGGCTTTACTGTTTTGGATTCATCCATTTGGGACTGTCACTGTACACCAGCTGAATGGTACTGAAGTGGAATAGTTGTGGTTTACATAACGGCTTTAACAGTGACACCTCCAGGCCTAAGCCATTGAGTATGGTCCTTTAACATTTTACGATGAGTCTCAGGAGCATGATATGCCATTAGGGACAAACAGGCTTGTTTTGAGCATGACGCTGTGCATTTTGAAAACAAACCAAAGGTCTTTCCCAATCAAAATAGCAGCAAGCAATCAGCACTGTTACATGGTACTTATGTGTTTTTACCTACCAAGCACAATAGTATGTTTATCAAATGAGTTGTTAATGAGAGAAAGAGAGACTCAAATTAAGAAGATAGGTTTGCACTTTTTGACAATTTAAATATTTAAAATTTAAATATGTCAGTTTACAAATAGATTTGGCTGGCTGGAGCTGAGTTGTGAAATAATGAAATGACACCAAATAAAACCTAATAGTATGTCAATACTCTTTGGTATTGTTGGACAAACTTTATTGCACTTTAAAAAAGCCCCATTATTCCCACTGTGGGTACTTTGCATTGCCATCACACATGGGAGGGGAAATTCTTACAAGAACACAGTGCAGATGCACATCATACAGATATTGTGAGTTGGATGAAATATTTGGCATTTCATAGATTACCAACAGATAAAACATAGTAGAAATGAAAACAATCCAAGTTTAATGTTCAATAACTTGCCCTGACTTCAGCCAAATCTAACACTTCTGTATCAACTGGAACACAGACCTCACACCAGGCCTGATCAGCCAGCATTACTGCCCGACTTTAATAATGCTATTGTGTCTGGGAGTAAATCCCTTCAGCCAGAGTTCAAAATCTTGTGGAAAGCCTTCGCAGAAGAGTGGAGGCTTTTTATCAGCATATTAATGCCAGTGTATTATATAAATCGGTATACATTTTCAACTTGTGGAATGCTGTTGTTAGCTTCCACAGTTTATGCTTGTAATCTGGCCCATGCTTTTTTCCTGTCCCGCCTGATTTGTGTCACACCACATGATTCAGTTTCACCAGGCAAAACCCAGCCTGACAACATTCTGTTAATTCAAGGTGCTTCACTATAGTTGTTATTTTACAGAGTCACCAAACAGATGGACAGTGTGTTTTAGGAGTGCCCCCCACTGGAGCACAACACAACATCTGTTGCACTTGTATACTGAGAATTTTCACAGATCAGATTTTTTTTTCTCCTGTTCTCATAGTGGTTCGAATAGATCTTTTTCACAGCAGAGATTTATCATAGGAAAAGCACAGGTGTTACTTATAACATGAACGATGGCTCCATTCTATGAATTGTTCCAGTGAGCCATGGCAGTGTGAAAGGTAACAAGTGCAGGGCCTCCAATTAAAATAACTATGGGACACTTCTCTCTAATACAGCTCCACATAATGGCGCCGGTAAGGTGGATGTTGCATTCCCATAAAATGTTTCCATGTTCAGCTCTAAAGCAACAACAGTAATAAAACTGGTATTATAGATCTCCCCTGAAAAAGTTTGACCAGAAAAGACCTACAGTTCCAGCATCCCTTACAGCATGCCCCGTCTCCTGACTCCATGACTCCCTGACCTCCAGTCTATCTTTGTCCCAGCGCTGCATTGCCACGACCCACTGAGTCAGTGGAAAACTCATTTAGGCCTAATTACATGGGCTAGGCTTCTTACTCTCTACTTTCTTTCACTGAAGAGGTACTTTCTTTCTTTCACCCCTTCTCTTTTCTCCTTCACTCTCTTGCTGTCCTTTTCTCTTTGCTCTCTCGTTTCTCCTCCTCTTGTGCTCCAGTTACCAGATCATGGTAGCCCTGCACTACCAGCCAGCCATAGCACACACACAGGACATCCAACACTCTAGTGTGGCCAAGAGGCCACAGGTATACAGCTACAAAAGCTTTTAGATGGTGCATTGTTATTTCCTCAGGGTCAGCCATAGGTTAGGGACCAGTCTTAATTAGTTGACATAACTTATACATGATTACCTTTCTTCAGGTCCTATGGCCACCAAACACACACACACACACACACACACACACACACACACACACACACACACACACACACACACACACACACACACACACACACACACACACACACACACACACACACACACACACACACACACACACACACACACACCTTTCTAAGACCTAAAGTCAAGAAGTAAAGAGAGTTTGTCCAAGAAAGAAATACACCAACAGAGAAGAGAACACACGCACGCATCGTGTCTAAGGTTCAGAATCTAGGGGTCAGGCAGGTGAAATGTAAGGAACCCTGGGAGGAACCTGATCCCAGGATGGCACAAAAACAACGTCAGAAACAAAAGTCATATTAATGATGGATGACAGTCTGGGGTCAGCGCTCAGGTCGTATGTCAAGACCTACATTGCTATGTCACCAGGAATCGAAGATGGCAGACAGGGAGAGTTGAATGTGTTTTTAAAAATCCTCCTCTGTGTGTGACAGGTAGGATTTTTACCATAGAGATATAGACATAAACATAAAGACAGATAGAGCGATGAATAGTACTAGATAATAGACACCAACACATTACAAATTAAGCACATCATTTAATGATATGTCTTTAGTAAAATGTGTGCTTTAAGATGAGCGGTACAGTTTAAGTAAAGTGGAGAAAAACTGGCCAAAAACTGGAAAAGAATTGTGTGCAAAATTATGTTTGAATGTATAATGCAGATCAACTATACTGTTAAAAAAAATGAACACAGAGGCCAATGAAAGCCCATTATTACAATCTGTTCTTCTCTTAATGTGATATGATATTGACATAAATATTCTCTTCTTTAGGAGCAGATGCTTACCAGCAAAGAAATTCTAACCTGCGATCTCTCTCCTGGACCATGAGGTTGCTCATGTTCGTATGAAATCCATAAGACACTATAGAGTCTACACTGCAGACTAATAGGCTAGTGTACGCTCACTTTTGCAATATGTACAGTATACTGCGGACTGTAATTTACCAAGCTGAATTACTCTCATAATTAGTAAAAAGTATTTTGCATTTGCGGCCACTGCATGAGACAGCATGGTTACAGCATGTCGGATCGATATCCAGCCCATAAAGCAGACGCCACGGTCACAGGAATTAACGTGCGTGTGTCTATAAACCATTCAGAAACATAAACATAAACTGAAATCCGTTCTGCAACCACAAGAGATAAAAATGACTGCCACCATTACCAGTCTATATTACACTTCCAGAAAGTTTAGGTACACTCAGGATATAGTATTAATTTGTTTGGGAAATGCTTACTGCTCTGTACTGTAATAGGGCTCAGGGGAGGGGATGAGATCCAAGGCCAAACCATAAGGAAGGAGGGCGAGCATCAACAACAGCAGCTTAATGATGCTCTGGTAATGGAGCACAAGCGGGTCACTTAGAAAGAGTACTCACTCTGGCAGGGAAAAACACACTTTGCACACATATCGCAATAGTGCACTAGCACAGATGCAAAAGGGGAGACCCAGTATATAGGTGCCAAGTATACGTACATGGGCAAACAAAAAACACTAAAATATGTAGGCTAACTGCAGGAGCATGCCCAGAGGACTGAGTACAATAATAACTAAACAGATGCAGAAATCAATCGATCCGGGGGCTGCAGATGAAAATTTGCCATTTTGATAAATTAGGTGCATTTACATCACAATAAAGTCAACTAACGTTTTTCTTCCTGATAAACAAAGTAAACGGCCATACACACGCAGACACAGACTCTTCACTCTCAAAGACTGCTCACTACCAGTCCACCAAACCTTTTAACTGCAGTGGCTTTTAATGTGTTTTAATGTCTCTGAGATGTTTAACTGTAAGGCCGTCATTTCGCTAAGTAGACTGCTGCACTGCGCACTGAAGGGATGGGCAGAGGTTTCACTCACTGACAGTAAACAAATCTAAATAATTCAGAGGGAGAAATTAACATTTTATCTATTTGTTATTTATCAATTACTGTTTCAGGGTTGTGATTCGATGTCTATGCGTATATGCATCTGTGTGTGTGTGTGTGTGTGTGTGTGTGTGTGTGTGTGTGTGTGTGTGTGTGTGTATAGAGGGAACATGGAAACATGATTGTGAGTCTTAGAGGTGAAATTAAAGCAAGATTGGATTTATCAGACCCCACATTGTTTATCTTTGCTGAATCTGGTTTTTTTCTTACCAAAAAAGGAACTTTGAAAACCTAATTGGTTTAAGTTGTGACCAACAAACCCTAGTGAACAGACTTTCTTAATGCAGGTTATGATGTTTCAAATGTGTCCGCTTCAAAAGGATCTTGATGCAAAAAGAGATATAAATCTCTTGAAATATAATGTATCACATTCAACAGAACAGGATAACAATCACTGTAGAGAGAAAACACTGACAAACAATAGAGACAGGTTCAACTTGAGGAATACAAAACTTCTCACTCAGAGGTCTTTCATTAATGTGCGTCTACCTCCCTCTACCGGCGGTTTAAGTGTATTACATATAGCACCACTAATACAATCTACACTCATACTGCGACAACTGCCACTTGTGGTTATCCTGTTGTTACAGGGATATAATATATATATATATATATATATATATATATATATATATATATATATATATATATATATATATATATATATATATATATATATATATTGCATTTAATTGTATGTCTCGGATATTACTTTCTGGTATACAATTAAATTAAGACAAGTAATAGTAATAATTCCTAAATGGTCTCTTCGTACAATCCAATACAGGAAGGCACAGACATATTTTAGTGTACAATGTATTTATGCATCTCTACACCAAAAACAAGGCAAGCTGAAATACATTTATAAGACTGATAATACAATTTACTTTTTCCTTATGTGTTTATAACAACATTGTAAATGAAGCCTAGATAAGTCCATTTACTGTGTGCAAAATTAATGAGGACATCTAAGTGCGAGCCTCAGTTTGTGCCTTACATGTACGCATGCTAACTTATTATATATGAGAGGCCCAAACTGGGGCTACTAAGGTCAAGTGGATAATACAGATAGCTTCGTGTATGAAGCTATTAAGAGTGGGCTATAATGTATTCTCTAGTAAAGTAATGTAAGTAACTTTTTTAATGTCATTTTTTGTCGTTTCTTGTTTTGGGCTTACCTCAAATGATGAAGGTAGACAGTCCATGTTCTAGCAAGGGCTTCCCGTTAGCTCAATCCAAATGCCCGCGAAAATTGCCATCACAATCTTCTTACACACCTGGTTCCTGTTTACCAATTAATTGATAAGCCCCGCCCTCTACCAGCAGCTATTGGTCGATATGACAAAAGTAAACAAACTGCAAAACATTCAGTGAGACACATTTAAATTAGGATATATTGAGAAAATGAGTTATATCTTAAAGTTAAATGTTTGTTTTGTTTTTGTTTTGTTTTTATTTCATCTGCTTCAGTGGGGAGAAAATGTGAATTCACTTACAGAAAAAGACAGGAGCCAATTCTACATGAGTGCATTGTCCCTTGAGAAAAAAGATCAAGAAATATGTTCCATGTTAACAAGGAAGGCAATTTCCAGATGTACCTGCAATGGTCTTGTGTCAGTGGTGTGATGTAACTAAGTGCTTTTTTTTAGTATTGTGCTTAAGTGCCTAGCCTACAGCTCAGACAGAAACATTGTACTTTTTACTTCACTACATTTCTGACAGCTTTAGTCACTCGCTACTTTGAAGACTAAGAGTGTACGTTCAAAACACATGATAAACGTATAAAACATGATAACAATGCATCATGTCTTTTAAGTTCATCGTGTGTATTGTAGGACTACGTGAAATATATACAATTAGCCAACAGCATATAAAATAGGTGAAATTAGCTCAACCTCAAACAGAAACATGCTAATTACACATGAATGCATTAGCAATAATCAACAACATATAATAGAAAAACAATTGCAGGGTTAATTTTTCAGCATTATGAGTACTTTTACTTTTGATACTGCTCTTAATGATAACACTTATGGACTTAGGTAATATTCCTAATGCAGGACTTTCACTTACATAAGTATTTTCAGTGTGGTTTTAGTACTTTTACTCAAGTAAAGGATCTGAATGCTTCTTCCACTGCTTGTAATGAGTGTCTTTGATTCATGATAAACCAAATCAAAGTATAAAAGGATGTTTTATCAAAGATTTGCTTACTTCCCAAATGCTGCAATGATAGTTGCATAGGTTGTACACAGTGTCATAACACATTATATCGCCCTGTCACATCAACCTGTGCCTAGTTCACCTATGAGCTGTGCTTTGAGTTATCACATTATACCTCTTCAGACATGCAACACAGGACACACTTTTCAGTTGAATTAAAACAGCTTTATTAGTGTACACTGTAAGAAGTTGTCTGTATATGAAGATTAGTTGGAAAGCCTTTGAAGATCGTCATCAGTGTTTAAAGAAGACAGAAATCCTAACTGCATGTTGTCTAATGGAATATGCTCCGTTGATAGCAAGAAAAGGGAACAGCATGTATGGTCAAATAAAAGTACAATTACACAATAACATCACCAGTGACATGTAGAAACTTCACTTTCTCCAAAAAGCCACATTCTCTTTATGAAATTCATCAGAAAGAGGCTTGTTTGGGGATATACAATTGTCATCACAATAAGAAAAACAAATACAATATGTAATCTGTAAATAGGAATGTGGTTCCTCAAAATGTTTGGATGTAGTTTGCATGAAACCTCATTTGGTCTCATCTTCCATCTCCAAAACAGAAATCTCAGGAAGTGATCAAGGGTGCACTGTTGGGTGGCACTCTTTAAATAAAATAAAAAGTTGATAAAGGCTTTTGCTGGACCCTGGCAATATGCATAAAACGGCATGTCTAGCAATCAGAAAATACACATTACGGAGGAATGTGTTGGAGTACACAGTCCAAAGTATTTGATGTCACTGCATAGAACAAACATGTGGGTGAGCAATGATACAACTAAAAAGGTAACACCGTATTTTTATTTCATGTGTACCAACTTCCAGTCAACTATTTTCATAATAAATGAAAAAATTAAAAGACAGACCAGCAAAAGACAGGATAGGACAGATAGATATACATACAGAAAGAAATATCACTGCATGTGGCTGGTCTCAGTTTGGCTACAAGTGAGAACTATAAAAAAAATTGAAGAAAATGGTTTTCCTAAAAAAAAAAAGCAAAGTTCATAATTTGCCGGGGTCAGACCAACATAAGAAAACAGGTTGTCCTGCAGGATCTTTCAAAATTGATGATCTTTCAGTTTGGGCCAAGTGCTAAATTACGTCACCCTGTAGGAGTGGATGTCTTCTATCAAGTGTGTATTAACGGAAACTTGAATCATTAAATCTGTGCAGGATGCTGACAATATGCATGATAAACACCAGGATTTCTGGACTTCTTATCTCAGCCATTATACGTCAACATTCCCCTTACATGTTGCAGTAGTAAGTAATCAAATAGAACATGTGAATGTGTTTACATGCACACCAGCAATACTGTGCATCAAGTTAAGACCACTGTCAGGTTTCTTTCAGTCCAACAAGCTTTCTGGAATGTGACAGTATGCACCAAGACTGTGAGGCAAGTATACGCCCCAGTCCAATTTACACATCCCATTTTCCGTGCCAACATTCTGCTAATGTGTTGGTATACATGTGAGGAATTCACTTCGAGTAAAGAGGCCTTGAATGGGATATATCATAATAACACGTGTGCATGTAAACCCGCTCACAGTAACTTAACACTGTACACCCATACATAAGGAGTCATTTGCAGCAGCTTTCACACTGTGTACTGTAATGTCCCATGTTGCTAAAGCAAGACACAGTTCAACAAATTCCCTTTCCACAGTCAGAGCTTTGATAATGGAAAGTAATACTGCATTGCCCAGCTGCTGGATTTAAGTCCTAATATGTCCAAAAAGTCAAGATTTAATTTAGTTTGTATGTTTTTAAACAAGGTATTGATTTGTTTGTACAGGACACACTTTAAATACATGCATTCAGTCTTTGGGACAGCACTATCATAATTTGAGTCACACCCATAGAGCTGAAAAATGTGTAAGAGTAAAGTCCAGAAATTAACTTATTCACCAGTTATAACAGCCGATAGATTCCAAAATTCACAAATCACTTTTACCATTTTAGCAGCCAACTCAGGTTTTGAAGAAAAGGAGGATGTAATTATGATGACTTGGCCTCTCAGTCACAACATTTGAACTGTGGGAAATTCAGTGAAATTTTATATCCTATGCTACATACTTCATAAATCATCATCAAGCTGTGATCATTTCAAACTGAGGGCATATTCTAAAAAAATATTGAATTCTAATAAAAGGGAAGAAAGCTTTGAAGATTTTAAATATATTCATATATAAAAAATACATGAAAATACAATGTATTTAAAGAATGTGTCAAGAAAATAATAGCTGTGCAGTATAACTAGCTTGTCAAATACGTAAAGCTTAAATACTTAAGATTTTGACCCTAAAATATCGATGCAGGTACCAGCTGGCTTTTAGATCGGGGAAAGACATTTTATTAAAATCAAATTCTCTTTAATAAGCTAATTATGACAATATACGGGAAAAAACTCTTTATAGTGAACATTCTTAAAAATATGGAAGATATCTTTAGTAATTGTCAATTGGGCTTTTCAACATTCCTATCTGTACATTTCAAAGCATATCTTGCTGTATTTGACATCAAAAGGCAACTTTCTTGTAGCAATATCAAGTGTGCATAATTTGGGGCAGTGCAAGTACAGTATAGAAGCCATTTTTAAAGTCCTACACTGCAGGACTTGTTTTCCTTTCAATAAAACTTCAATAATGGGGAAGCCGTGCATCAGTCCGAGCATATAATCAAGAGAGACTTGCGCAATGTCTACAGCAGTGGAACATAAGTGATGGGTGTTTAGATTTTCTTTCCCGTTTAGACAGCAGGAGGCGACACTGAGGCTTAGATTCTTGAATTGCATTTATACGGAGTCCTAATCCACATCTCAAAGTCCAAAATACAAACCTTCATAAGCAAAAGATGCTATAATTGTAAAAAGTTAATGTAAGAGAGTGAGAGCGTGCAGGGGGGGGGGGGGGGGAAACAGAGAGTCAGTGCAAATTGTTGGGCCTCAAATACCATAAGGGGCAAACTTTGTAAGCCTTTGTTACGGTGTGAAAACAAGTTAAAAAATTGTGTTTAGTACCAGAGGAGGGACATGCACTACACGCTGAGAATGTCTCAATTTACTCATTCCAGTTATCTCTGCTGACTAGCAGCCGTTTCAGCTCTGCTCCAAACATCTACCCCACTGCACTCACGTTTGAATGGGACCACACACACACACACACACACACACACACACACACACACACACACACACACACACACGTATGCGTTACAGTGTGTAATGTGTGTGCAACATGTGAAGACAGGGTATGTAATTCTATTATAGACATCCACATGCTCTCTCAGGTGTCACCACCTTCAGAGCTGAAGACCGTCAGTCCGGCGCACTCAGGTCTGTGATCACGACAACACTGGACTGATTAGGAGAAAAGCAAAAATGTCAAAATCTCAGATTAAAAATTTGAATAGAAGTTTGGTCACCAAAAACCGTGAAACAAAATGTAATGTCCAGGTGTTGGAGCTGACTTTGGTTGAACATGAGCCTGGAGTGGCAGTACTACTGTTGGTCAACCTTGTGTAAACAGAGATCTTGATAGGTAGGTAGTGAAGCAGTAAGATGGACTAGTGGTTGGAGAGACTTCCCTGGAGCAAGAAGGTCACACGCTCGAACCCAGGGACGGTAAAACTCTGTCCTGCTTTGTCTTTCTGGATCAGAGCCTCAGTCAAATACCAAAAACATGAATGCAGTCTGGTCCATTTTGACATCACTCTCGTCTTTTTGATATTGCAGGGTGATTTCAATTATTAGGTCCATTATTACTGGAATGTCATCCTTACGTTAATCCAACAGAGCCAAAGGGGATCAGGCCCACTGGGACATCATTGTCAAGATTCCACTATTGTCCATTGGCGACGTCATTCTCCCATCCTCCAGGTCCATTGTGTAATCCTTTTTTTCTAAATGGTAATGTTGGAGAATCAGTTTAAGACTGCATGGTGGTCTTCCTGGTCAAATGTTGTGAAATGTCTGATTGACTTTGCGCAGGCAGCAGCAGAACCCCGTTTAGGACATACTGGAGCAGCGCACTGATGGTGAACCCATCTGGGTCAGCACCTTATCCAACCACTGGAGGGGGCCGTTGAGATGCAGCTCAATCCAACAGGGAGTGCTGGTCACTGTCTGACGTCTGTAGGGATAAAATACAGCATAAGGGATAAGTAAAGTCTCGCTGAGGCTCACAGTGTTATGGCGTGTGATATGTTACGGGCGTACAATGATTAGAATGTGTCACAACTCTAGTAGCATTTGTAGATAATGACAGAATTTCCCCTATTTCATGTTAGTATTCTCAGTTGACTATTAGTCATAGGCAGGTTAACACAGGGTCATCGGTGCAATGAGATTCTGAGTTTCTCCACAAAGAATCATGCTGAAGCGATACTTTAAATCTGGTGTTTTGCCAAAGATATGTTCATACATTTCTTTTAAATAAGTAATTTAGCATGAAAATAGCATAAAATCAACTAAAGAAATCTTAGTTTAGTAAGACCAAAACGACTAATAAGTCGACAAATCAACTAAGAGGGGGCAGCCCTACACATTTGTACTTAGGGTATGCATTAGTCCAGGCTTAATAGCAGCAGTAGGATGATAGTACGCAAGTGAGTGATAGGCAAAGACACATTCAGTCATTCTTATCCCAGGTATTAACAGAATGCTGCATAAAATGTTTCGATAAGCTGAAATAACGTTCAGATTTGAAACAATAAATACAAATTAAGTATTTAATAGAAACAGTAGTAGCCTAATAGAAGAACAAGTAGTACCACATGTATTGGTAAATGTGTGAATAGTAGTAGAGCACTTTTCTTAAAGTGATTTACAACAAATAATAAATAAATAAATGTTTTAAAGTGTTTGCATGTACATTTATTTATTGCTAAATACTGCTGAGTATCAGGCACTCTTGGTGATGTGGGATGGACTTGCATGCCAGTGGAAGAACAATCCACTCAGCCCTTTTTATTACTATCAGTTTTTAAGATGCAGAAATGTTGTGTATGTTATTGCTATGTATGACGTGTGCCACGTTTCCATTTCATGCAAATGTAATGGAAAAATAAAGTAATCTGAACTGCATTGCCCTGGTCTCACCAGATGATCAAACACAGCTGACTACACTGAGACACTGCCTGCCAACCAGACAGGCTGCACAGCGACTTAACCCCGGCCAGTGAGGACAAGCCAAAACACTCCCACTAACACCGTCTGGCTCCTGGGAGGGTGTAACACACAGCAGAGCCAGAAGCAGAACAGATGTTTGCTGGATGGCTGGAGGGCCACAGAGACACATGACACAGACGCTCTTATCTCGGACATTTTACAACAAAAGGAGGAATACAAAAAGAGATTTGCACACATGCAGCGCAGATGATAGCATGCTCAAACAAACCTTGTTAACATAATGTATATTGACACGCCCTAGGATTTTTTTAAATCTAAAGACACACCTGTTATCAATTGAACTTAATTACCTCCTTCACAGAAGTCCCATACATTTGTCCTATTTGCTAAATAAAATGTTGTAAGGTTTTATCATGTCATATCTGTGCACATGAAGTGGTGACTCAAAATGTGAGTAAAATCTGTTTTAGACTCGTGCCAAAGTCTGAGGGTTCAGCTGGATTTAGATCTCGAGTCTATCATCACTTTTTGAAGATTGTTAACAGTAAAACTATTGACGCAGATTATTGTAATATAACTCATTTATTTTTGAAAGCAGTTGTGCCCTTTGCTCAAAGATGCTACCACACACACACACACACACACACACGCCAATTGTTTATAACAACAGCCAACAGTCACCACTGCATAGCCTGCTACTAGTCTTTATGTCAGCAAGCTTCCAGCATGACCTCTTTCACGAGGACTCAAATCGATTTCACTGTGCCACTTTCCGGTCTGACCAGACACCTACAACCTTCCATTCATAGTGGATGCGTAACATACCTGTACTCTGCTCCCCAGCCCTTGACGAAGCTCATTCTGATGGTGCACATCCTGGTTAGTTGGTAGACTGCCTCAAACCCCTGATTGACTGACTGAGCCAGCAGTGCAGCAAACTCCTGGTTGTTAAAAATCTTCAGATTACAGCCTGAAAAAATAAAGAAAAAAATAAAGTTAAAAGCATGTGCTGGTCATCACTGTCAGAGAGGGCTCTCGTTCAGCTCCTTTCTCCATCTATAGAATGTTGGACTGCGGAAACACCGGGGACAACAATGGAAATACTTTAAAACCCCTGACAAAGTCTGGTATGTTTTTAATTTTATGAATGTGTTTCGGCGTGTCTTTACGACAATCTGCGTTTTTAAAAACGTATGAGTTTACTTTGCCACTTCTGTAAACATAACTTCAATGCACCAAGCAGATGCATTGCGATGTGGGGGTGTATTGCATGTTGGGTGATTATTCTACAACAGACTGACAAGCCCGACCCCTGAATGTCTACAAGATCCTTGTTTCCTTTCAGTACAATTCTGTGCCTCAGTAATGATACTGCTCACACTGCTCATTTGGCAAGGAATGAAATGTTCAAAGTTACATGGGCAAAGATGAGTCAGTGTGTGTGGGTGAGAGTCTGAAAAAAACTGTCACATTGTGGAGGGCATTAGAGCTCCTTCCTCAAGCTTCACATGATCAATATCAGGTTGCATCATGGGTAGGGATTCTTGTTCCTGCTCAAGTTGCCAGGTAAAAGTTTCAATAAGAGCTCAATCCACTTTTTGACAATAAATAATTTTTGACCAGAAATTAAGGATTTTGTCATTTGTGTAGCATCCACCTGACTCAAGAGTAAAAGGCAGAAACACTGCATGTGTATAAACCTGGTGGTATCTTGCAGACTGTGGCAGGGTGCCAGCCGTATCGCTGGTTGCAGTTGGGACTCTGGACAAAAATGGCACTGTCGCTGAGGCACTCTGCGAACACCTCCCCTCCGATGTAATACAACCTTACACCACGACCTGCATAGTGTTTGCCAAATGCAAAGATAGAAAAGGGGTGAAAAGAAAGGGAGGAAGACATAAATCATGAAGAAATATATCAGAAACTATCATTTATCATTTCTATCACTATCATCATATGTTTATTCAGCAGTATATTCATAATAAAATGCATTAAAAAAACTCTTATCTACTGTAGACTTGAAAGCCTTGACCTTTAATGATTGTAAAAACCTCCCAAAAGTTTCCTTCGGTGTAATAAATATAATGTAATAAATATATATATAGATATAAATATAAATATATAGATATAAATATAATGTAATATATAGATATACATATAATGTAATATATATATATATATATATATATATATATATATATATATATATATATATATATATATATATATATATATATATATATATATATATATATATATATATATATATATATATATATATAATAAATAAATATATATGTACACACTTTCTTCAAACAAATCAGTGTACTGATTTGTACAGATAATAACTGATAAATGACCGTCTCTGTGTGTAGAAGAGTGTATGGGCTTGTACCTATATGTCTCCTTGTCATTTCAACAGTTGCGTTCCTGTTGACATTGCTGAGAAGCCCTAGACAGAAGCGTTCAGAGTTGGAGGGGTCGGTGAAGCCATCTACTGTCAGAGACGGCTGCGAGGCGTGGAACGTCTCTCCGACCCGCTGGTTTAGCTCATAGTAGGCTATCGAGCACCAGAAAGCTGGTTCACTGTAGGTAACTGGCTGAAGGTCTGAAAAGAAATCAAGGAGGGTGACATTTTGCCCATCAACTGTTTCTGTATTTCTCTTTTCTAAGCCTTCATTTGTGGACACAATTTTAAGATATTGGTCCATTTTCAAAATTACATTAAATTAAACAATTTCTCACACATTAATTAACTTTCTACATATTGAGTTGCAATAAAATGAAGTTAAACGATAACCATAAAGAGCAGTCTTACCCAGGCCATGATTGACAGGTGACAGGGCGTCGGGTGACAGTTCTGCTGGTGAACCTGGGAGAAATAAATTAAGATGCATCATATAACACCTTTTTTAAAATGATAATAATACATGTGATGTGTAAATTATGCTGTTGAGTTATACTGGTACCATTTGAAGTGTTTATGTTTACTGCTGCTAATGATAAATACAAGAAAATAAAGTATGATTTTAGGTTGGTCAAGACCTTCTGATCTTTAAAGTTTGTGCGAGACAAACATCAGCATTGTTCATCAGCATGTTCACTAGCACACAACTCAAGTCTACCTGATTCAATACTTTGATTCATCTGTTGGTCGCTGTTCTCTCCATCTTCACTGATGTAGCCGGGTGGAGGAGTCTCTGTAGAAAACACACAAACAAGTAATAAGAACACATTTTAAGCCTGAAGTCTCTGTGTGCTCTTGTAAGTCAACATAAAGGTGATGCATGTACGATAAGTACGGTAGAAACAACCACCTGACGGGCAATATTACCTTTAATGAACAACTTTCTATTGGATACAAATCTAGTTGTCTTGTATGACAGCTAAGGTAAGAAGTGAATGAAAACAAGTATTGCTTTCTGTCCTGCATACAGACCTGGTATATAGTTGTTAGGAGGGTCTATGCCGGCAGGGAAGTTGGTATTTTCGGGGATGGAGTTTGTAAAGTCGTCTAGAGGTGGAAGCTCCGTCAGGATCTCTGTGTGGCGTGGCACCAACACCGGAGGCAGCACTGGAAAGATAAGGAGGCGTCACTGACTGAGGCCAATATGATTCGCTATACAAATCAACATTTTATAATTAAATGCACTTTTTTCCTAAGCAAGTGTGGTTATGCAACAACATTTCTGCTTCTTATGCAATCAAGCACAGAAAGATGTAACACTTAAAACACATCTAGTCTGGTTTCCAGTACACATATTGTCAAACGTATAATTGATAAGTAAACTCCAAACTTTTTCAGTTGCTATTATAGACTTATAAAAAGGGCACCTCGAAGATCACAGCCAGCACTACTCAGAGTACAAATTATGTCACAGAAACACACAATACTCAAGGATCGTTATTACCAGGCGTCTCCACTCTCTGGTAATGGTAGGGGTTGACACACACTTCATCCTTTTTGAGGTTGAAGGCGAACTGGCAGGAGTCGATAGCCCTCAGCTCATGATGACTGTGAAGGTCGGGCCATCTCCACAGGCGGCAGTAGATGACGTGGGGCAGGCCCTTACGATGGGACACCTGAAGACGCCCGTCCAGTGACCTGAGATGGTTGGGAGAGGATATTTTATAGCTCAATAATTTC
>NC_041366.1:8618065-8678065 GCF_900634415.1 Cottoperca gobio
GAATATCTGTTTTTATCATAAGAAAATTCTAATCAGAAAAAAGCCCTTGAACATGTGTTTATTGCATTCACTTGTGTACTAGTGATTCCCTGATTGATTCGGCACAACCATAAAAAAGGTGAAGTGATGGTGGTGATGGCCTAGTGGTCTAGATGGCTGTCACTATTGTGCCCCTGAGCACCCCTGAGGTACTTAACCCCGAGTTGCTCCAGGGGGACTGTCCCTGTAGTTAGTTCACTGTAAGTCACTCTGGATAAGAGCGTTTGCAAAACAAGTAGGTGACTCTTACAAAAAAACATTATGGTCCGACCAATGAAATCCTGAGATAGAAAAAAATAAAATTTATTCTGCAGAGATTGAAGACAGTAGCAGTATTTGAGTTAATGTCTAAGAAGAATCAGAACCACTTCAGAAGCAACTATCTAACCTGCATTCCTCAGAGTGAAGAAACACAGAGGCCTGGCATCAGGCACTTTAGCCTCGCATGGTTCTACCTCTGCACTTATCTTTTTCCTTTATACCCATACATCTACAATTGAGAACAGTTTTCAGCAGATATACTGCGTAACATACAGTATATAACCATGTATATGGTAATATACAGTATGCTGCAGTGTCATCTGGGATTAATAGTTGTTATTTATTTATTTGAGTCTTCCTGTTATTCTAGCACTGCCTTGGTTCAGCTTCACAACACTCCCGGTACCAGCTACTCTGTTGACTTGCTCCACTGACGTGAGCCAGTACTGATGCTCACACTGGCCCAATTCAATTACTTTGTTATTAAGACAAATAAAGTAGCATGTGGATGCCAGGTGTAAATCTACACACCATGCATTAAGAATGTAATGATATTAGATTTCCCCAACCTCAGCCGGCACTCCCTGCTGAGTGCATTGCTGAGAAGCTATCCTCCCACCAGAAACATCACCACCTGCTAATACTAAAGTCGTAGAGGACGAACCCATTCCCGGTAAATGAAAAATAAACACACGCAGTACATTAGCACCATCTCTGCTAACCCTGCACCTGCCATATTTCTTTTTCTTGACACCTTCGATCATCACCCCGCTTACAAAGCGTGGGCGAAATAAAAGCTGTGACTGCAAATACATTCTACGATTGTTGTCTAACGAAATGCATACCACATTTACCTAGATCGCATTACAATAACCGGTATGAAAGAAGTTTTCATGATCAGGTTTGTTCCTGTCTGCCTTCTGTAATGTGGTGATCAAGAATAACATTCTCCAGTGAAAGACCAGGGTTCAAGACAACATGTTGCCCCGTTAAAGTGTCTTTGAGCAGGACACTTTCACATCAGCCCCAGGTGAGCTGATCAGTGGCTGACATGGGTGTGGAGTGGGGTGTAAGAGAAAATATTTTCAGGGACACATTCTATTATTGATATGTTATAATCAGGAGAAACTAAGAGAGAGGGAAAGAAGAGAGAGAGGGTAGATTAGAAAGAACATTTGAGAAGGGAAGCTCATAAAAACTTCACAGAGCAGCCTAGTTATCTCCCCTCTCTGCTGATCCTCAGCGGGTTGATTGACGTTAATCACATGCTCCTCATGGGGCTCCCCTTGACTTTGCCACCTTTGTCATGATAAGGTTTCACCTGGTCTGGTGACTTGGCTCGTGTACCTTGTCATGCGACACAGCAGAAATCTATACTGAAAGACACATGACCGGTAACCCTTTAGGTGAAGAATCTACAATATTAGCAGGTTTGGGTGAACAAAGGTTCTTTCAAAAAGGAAAACACAAAATAAGTTTACTTTCAAGTCCGTCAAATAACTTTTTTTTGGTGAGGGAAAAGTGACTGTATGCAATTTGAGGTCAAGATGTTCCATTTCCAGAGAGTATGAAGAGATGTACAGATATAATGGATGGAAGCTGTTTGTTTTCACTCTGGCTTTGCTCCTTCTCGACAACCTTTGCAAACACTCTCCACATTAAGTGACTTCTTCACAGCTTAGCAGTGCTTGATGCATTAATACTTTGTTTTATCATTTCTTCTTTCTACAGCCTTGTCTCAGGTGTTAGACTTTCATTTGTTTGTTAAGGCTGTACAACCTTCATCACATATAAAAACAGTCTGTGTGACTTAGGGGAAAGGTACAGAATGTGCACCAAAGCCCAGGGCAAATACATAATGCAATGCTAAACTGTCATCTATTCGGATTAATTAATTGTGTCTTTGCTTCCTTTTTTAAATATGTGGTTTACTGAACAGTAAGTCTGCCTGACATATGCCACCTTTCAGTTCTTTGTCGAGCAGTGCACCAATAGCATTACTTTCTCCATTAAGTAGGGTGGCCAATGCCGAGCACGAATCAAACCACATTTATACTCAAATGTGTGCCATCAGGTAGACACATCATCTGTTACAAGTTCCATTCCGCATTTTATCAAGGCCATGGTATCTAACCAAACTTAATTTGCAGAAGGACACAGATCCAGCAGAGTACTGGTGCGTCTAACTATTTGAATATATTACAAAACGTCTAAGAATGATGCCGTCAATGTCTATGATAAGCTCTCAAGTCATTAAGTTTATTTTATTTTGTTAAAATTCTCCTGATCTAAGTAGCACGCTCTAACAAGCTATGTCAACCTATCCAAAGTTTGACCCGTTTTTTTAGCTGCAAAAGACCACGCCGTAGGCGAGATCAGAGCCTGTCACACTTCCAGCGATTGCTCAGCATAAAGCAAACCATCAACACCGCTACACACAATGTGAATGCAGATACATTTTTATCCATACGGTTAAGGAATCCTAACGAAGTTCACAAAGTTTACGTAGTTTGGTTGACATCATGTGTTCGACATCCGTTTCCTCCAATTAGGTTTCACTTCTGCTGCCTTGCTAACCTATGCACAGCAGAATGAGGAAGTGGACTTGTTGTTGCAAAACAAATACTTTTCTTTCTGCAAGCCTGTGGTTGCATGTCACCCTTCTGCTTACTTTCATGCGTGTTGACACACACCTCACTTTGCTCATCTGTAATGGTGGTATTGAGGTCTACCAGTGCACAAGGACTTGAGAAAGTAGATCCGTCTGTCTTATATCTACATTTGTTTGTGTGTGTACTGTGTCCAGGATCGTGTATGAGACGGTGAGTTTTACTTTAACATCATGGTTGTTACTATTCCCTGTGTCAATGACCATGTTCTTTGTGTGTGTGTGTGTGTGTGTGTGTGTGTGTGTGTAATCATGTACAAGGCAGAGTCAGAAAGACATAGAAATGTGTGTGTGTGTCTCACCTGGGTATGGTGACACACTTTGTGTTGCTATTCTGCGTGCTGATGGCTTTCTCGAGCTCATCCAGCTGCCCAGTCTTCTTCAGCTTCTTCACCAAGCTCTTCACGGCCTTTTCACACCATTTCTCCTCCTGCCCTCCTCCGTTCTGCTCTCCTACTCCTCCAATGCCTCCTCCTGCTCCTCCACTCCCTGCTGGAGTCTTCTTCCATCCCAGGAGGCGCTTCACTACCGGGGGAGTGAAGGGAAGGATGGAGGACATGGTGGCTTGTATGTGAATGTATACGTTTGTGGGTTTTATGTGTATTTTGATTCCCTTTTAATCTGATGTAAAGAGAAAGGGGAGAGGGGAAGGAGATGTGGAGTTGTTGTCTCAGTTCCTACTGAAGATTTTATTTATTTATAAACAAATATATGCTTATGTTTTTTTTTTTATTAATGTCTAGTCAGAACTAAGACATTGGTCTTGAGGAGTCCTGGGAAACATCAGATGGAAAGTGAGCGCCAAGTACATCCAAAGAAACCTAAGAATAGAGGGGAAACAAGAGAAAGAACACTTCAACACAAAGAGTAAGACAGTTCAGAAGATGTGGCCGAAGTGGCATGCATAACATTTTCTTCAGAAATGATGACATCAATTATGCCCACACATCCAGACTCATGAACAGTTTTCTTTGCCCAGAGTCATATCCATCATAGCCCCCCTGCTGCTACCTCTCCCACCATGTACAGTACTACATGTAACAGCCAGCCATAGCACTACAATCTAGGATTGTGCAATACTGTTTGGTGCTGTTTGATTATAACAACATTAAGCTCTTCTGTTTGCACAACCAGGTTTGCTACCTCACAAAACCACTAAAACTCATTTAGGTCCTTTAACACGGATCTATTTTTCAAGGTGTACATTATTTTATACTTGGCAAGAATTGCTCACAAACTGCATAATTTACCAGAATTTTGACAAATATAAAAAGTATATATGCCATGTATTGATATACTATATTTAGTAGTGCATCAATACTTTGGTCAAAACAAAGATGGAGACATCCAAGAAAGAGATGACAAATGCACTGTTAATGACAAGTTATTAAATAAAACAGATGTTGAAAATAGTAAATAAATAGCAATATTTTGCAATATGTTTTCACAATACTCAGCATATTGCAAAATGTTTAAAATTGCAGTAATATCGTATCTCGACTTAGCTATCATGAAAATATCGTATCGAGGGGTCTCTGGTAATTCCCACCCATAATATTTAGAATAACTTGGATAATCTCAATGTCAGAATTCCACCATATTTTCCAGACTGTTGGGTCACAGGCCAGTTCCTTAATTTCATAGATATTGTTCATGCGGCTATAACTCTGCACAAATCATGTGAAAACTTTCCAAGTATCAAAATAACTATCGACTTTACTCCAAATGACGAGAGTGAAAACACATATTGTGGCACAGGATCGTCCTGATCCTGTGCCACAATATGTGTTTTCATTGGTTCAACTTTAAAAACTAATTTAAGGCAAACATAAAATGTATAATCACTCCACACAACTTCTTTACAAAGAAGAGAGGAATGTATGTATAAGGTGACAAAGCTATGTCAATATCTGTACTAATCCTACGCTAATCCTATTGTTAGCCCTTATACTGAAACCAACCAGTGTTCACCCTCTAATACTAAAGCTGAGCAGTGTCAAGCTGTGTTAAACCCTGGGTCGGGAGCAGGTGAGCAATTCACTAACTTCAAATTCATATCTGATGGGCAACAAAACCATCAAGTGAAATGTGGAATTCAATGGTCAGAACACACTTAGTTCTGGGCGTTTGCATAAGCTCTGACTTGCATATGTAACCGTATCCTATATCATAGCTTTAATTTTATTGCCTGGATACATTTTCCAGCCTAATGAGGAAACACATGATCAGACAAAGCAAATCCAAAAAGGACCTACAGATAACACTTTATTTAATTTGTTAAATCAAACTTGAAAACATATCTTTTTTTCCACAGACCCAGTCCTCTTAAATCAGAAACACGTGTGTTGTGTGTTTATTATTGCAACAGATTATTGATCAATTACACTTACATAAAAACAGGTAGAACCACTCAGTCATGCAGATTTCTCAATTTAGCTGTCTGGGTGGAAATAGACAACTGTCCTGAGCATGTTACTCTGTAAGTCAAAGCTCCTTCTAAGAATTAATTTCACAGGCTTAACCCTTGGACTGCTTACTATTAGTGCAAGAGTATGAATGGCTCACAGAACGAGTCAGCCCATTCCTGAAAATAATTAACTACTACTTTAGTACCTGCAGTTGCTTAATATTGTTTAAACATTCAAGCATGCTATCCATGAGGGCCAGCATACACAAATAACTGCTTCAGGGAGAAGGCTTTGATGCCCGAATAAAAGAAAGCTGGAAAAACAGAAGTACAATAATCTAGGTTTGTCACCTTGATGGGGGTCATTGAAAAGTGATTATTTATCTAATAAGGTACGAGTGTGCTTATTCATTTTGCTAAGGGTTTGTACACCAAGAGAGGAGAAATAAACTACTAAAACAACAACAAACCTTTGCTGATGGAGAGTCCCAATGACAAAACATTGTCGCTTGTGGGAGCCGTTCAAATCGAACAGAATGTCTTAATGTGAGGAACAAAAAGCACAAAACGTGCTGTTGTTGCCACAATGCAGCCTATATGTCTACTCGAAATGCTGACCACCGTTATCAGGGCCTTGTGGGCAAAATAAGCTATTTTATTGTGTCTGCAACGTCTTGTCTTTTTGTGAGAAACTGTCTGTTTGGGTTACTTCTTCTCCGAATTCATCCACATAACAAACACACGGTTTGTGAATAAGCTAACGCTACTAGCGGCGATTCAGACCAAACAGCCAGCGCATGTAGACTTTGACAAGATACAAAAGGCGAGTTGATTTAACTCCTGGGTGTCATTTGATGTGAGCTACAGTGAAAATATTCAGGTTTCTTTTGTCTCGAAATGACTGATAGCCCCCCTCCCCTCCTCTCTCCTCCTCCCCTCGCCTCCAAAAAAAAAAACAAAAAAAGAAAAAGAGTACGAAAAAATCCGCTAGCAAGCTTGCTACTTTGTGTCACAGACAAATAAACAGCTCTGTTGCATGTTTTGTCGCTTACAAATCAAATCCGTTTCATTGTTAAAAACACACTTACCCCACGAGGATGTGAAAGGGCGCCTAATGGTCACTTAGGTACCTGTCAGAAAAGCCTGCTTGTTCATCTTAAACACATCCAGAGAGACTTTAAACTGTATTTTCCACCTCCGAGCCGCCGGGATGATGGCCCCTCATACAAAGCTCAACCAAACATGTATCGCTTCACGCTAAACATGAACGGCAGCACAACGCCACAATATCCCGCCTCCTCTCTCTTCCTATTGGCTGTTTCCTGGGGTTCAGCCGATAACCTGTTGCCTGACGTGTGTTCTATTGGCCTGAAGTTGTGTCCGTCATAGGTTGTTACGTATGAAGGTATGTCGGTGATGTTTATCAGTGGGTACCTTGATTGTCCTTCTACAATTGCATAATTGTGTAGCTTGTCAATTAAATAGAATAAAATAGAACAAAACAAAACAGAGATAGAAGAGAAAATAGATAATGCACTTATCTTTACAAAGCATTCATTTTCAAAACTGCCACTAATACTAACACCCCTGCATCGCAACGCTCTCACACTAAAAGCATATAGCATTAAAAAAATAAGGCAAACTAATGCCATAATGCCAATCATTTATATAGACCATATATGCCGTGTATGACAGTAGATTTATAGGCTACAGAATAGTCAGCAGTACTGTCAAGATTAGTCTAAAGCCTAGTTCTTCTCAATTCTCTTCAGATTTATTTTATTTTCACACGCTGCTTTATTTATGCTAGCCTATTTAATAATTAGTGTATTCCTTAATTTATTAATTCATTCACAACTGAAAACGTATATAAGGACACTGATGCCAGCATAGTTTGCATTATTAGGTTTAGGTCTACCTGTACAGTCTGTAAAGCACACTGAGACAAATGTATAATTTGTGATATTGGGCTATATAAATACATTTTATTTTATTTTATTTTATTTCATTTAGGCAACTTGTTCGTGTTTGTATTATCGGTCAGAAGATCAAAATGTTACAGCTGGGTCATCATCTTACCAAATAATGCAAATATGCAGACACGTGCACCTGCAGCACCTGCATGCAAATCAAAGTATCTATCGGTGGAGAAATCAATCTGTGTCAGTTTAGGTAGAAGTTACAAGAATCCTGTGAGTATTTTCCTCTTCATACACTGTGTTGTTAAGGACCCAAACGGGCGCATGCTCTGTGCGCACAGTCACCTGGGACCTGTTGCTCAGCTGCGGCTATACTGCGGTAAGAAGACGCCAGTGTTGGACTTAAAGGATACTTGTCTTTATTCTTCATAGCTATGGACATAAATGATGCGCTACATACCTGCCACGTAGTGACCAGACTATAACCAAGCCGGATGAAAACACGACAACAAAAAGTAGACGCCACAAATTACTGTCTCTTTTATCTTAGTCGGCTTAAACAACGAAGGCAGTTCACACTCTTGTAAGTAAAAAATGTTTTCTTTTTAATTAAATCATTGTCTAAATTTAAAGGGTTTGGCAAAAAGTTGTAAGAAGACTGGGGGTATATTCCATAAACCATTACAAGTTTCTGCTGTATTTGCTATTGATAACGAGTAGACTTAAGGCTATTTTCCATCTGTAACAGTCAATATTTTTGCATGCAGGGGGATAAGGTCCTTTAGAAAATGCACAATCCTGCTGTCAAAAAGAGAGAAAAGAGAATAGAAATAGATATAGGATGTGTACATCCCTAATCAAATACTCTATCGAAGTAAACTCCACATTGGTGTCTACTAAACTTTTAAGAGCTAAGGAAAAAGGGAGTTAATCCACTATTGCACATTACATGTTCCATACTGTGTCTACAGGGGCTGTGTGGTAGGTAGGCACGAGATGATGCTCTGACTGTGTAGACAAGAACAGATAATAACCCTCTCTGGACCATCACCAAGGAGACCGAAACTCCAGAGGGTTGCCTGCAGTGTTTGCTGTGAGAAAGAATCTCTCAGGTACACAAATGTCACTGCAGTGGTCTGTGTTCAGGAGGGCAACTGAAATGTTTTTTCTGTTATTATTATACAAACAATACAAATCTTCTTTTGTGTTATTTTGTATGTGTGCAGGTGTGTGTCCGATTTGTACACTGGCAATGGGCAGATTCTGCAAATGCAACGGGAGACTGCTGTGCATGTGCCTGCTGCCTTGCATGATGACCGGCCACC
This sequence comes from Cottoperca gobio, assembly GCF_900634415.1. Classification (NCBI taxonomy): domain Eukaryota; kingdom Metazoa; phylum Chordata; class Actinopteri; order Perciformes; family Bovichtidae; genus Cottoperca; species Cottoperca gobio. Next base: position 8,626,685 of record NC_041366.1, read on the forward strand.
TTCTGGTTTATATCCTGGTGACCATATTGGTCACCATCTCCTACACTCCCCCGAAAATATCAGTCCACTATATTGCCTCTGGGATTTCTGCTAACTCCTCTGTGTTCGCCTCTCACCCACTTGGCCCTTTCTGGAACCTTCGTCTAGTGAACAGTGCACTATGGAACCAATTGCAGCATGCTTGGGACCGTCAGTACAACCCAATACTGCAAGGAAACAAGACTGGGATCATGAGCGCTAAGTTTTTATCAGAAATCGAAGATGAATGCCTTTCTGACTGCATGTCACACACATGTGCAGTCCCTCATATGCATGATTTAAACAGCATGCCAGAACAAATGAGGGCATTTATATGGTCAATGCACTGCAGGGAGTATCCTCTCCTTGTCAATCAACCTGGCATGTGTAGGAGGAACAATAGCAGCTTTGGCCCCATGCTCCTAATGGCCATCAAATCTCAAGTGGGGAATTTTGAAAACAGACAGGCCATCCGTGAAACGTGGGGACGCAGTGGTCTGGTGAAGGGGGAATCAAATAAGAAGGGCGGATTAGTTCGTACCGTGTTCCTGCTCGGAAGGCAGGATTCGAGTACAGGTCCTCACCCTAACCTCCAAAACCTCCTGGATCTTGAGAACCAGAAATACGGTGATATCCTACAGTGGGATTTCAGAGACACGTTCTTTAACTTGACCCTAAAGGACTTGCTGTTCTGGCATTGGCTCCATCAATACTGCCCCACAGCCATCTTCGTGTTCAAAGGGGACGATGATGTGTTTGTTCGAACAGGCGCCCTCCTGGATTACCTGCACAAGCAGTGGGAGAAGCACAACCAGTGGAAAGCCTACACAAACAAGACTGACATGGATTTGTTCGTGGGGGATGTGATCAATAACGCAATGCCAAACCGTGAGCCATCCACTAAATACTACATCCCGGAACGTTTCTACAAAGGCAGGTACCCACCGTACGCCGGTGGTGGAGGGGTGGTGTATTCCGGCTCACTTGCATTACGATTGAAAGAGGTGTCTGAGAAGGTGCGCCTTTTTCCAATAGACGATGTGTATCTGGGCATGTGCATGCACAGACTCGGCCTCTTGCCAAGCCATCACCCGGGTTTTTTAACATTTGATCTCCCTGGGACAGACAGGGGAGATCCCTGTGCTTACAGATCCGTTCTGCTCGTTCACAGACGGAGTCCCAAGGAGATGCTGACACTATGGAAGCAGCTCCAGAGTCCGCCAGGTCGATGCTGAGGCTCGTTTGCCTACCAAATAGGACTCATTGAGTACAGGATGAATGCTGCCACCACACTATACACACTATGACTACAAGCAGGCGATACCCTGTGAAGGTCACATGCAAATAACCTTTCCTCCCAAGAGTTACGTAACACTGAGGAGGAGACTCATCTACCTCAAAGGGTACTCATATTATGAGGGTGTTACACAATAAGGGCGCATGCATGCAACTTATAAAAATCAATACAGGTATGTATTTGTACCCTTTCAAGTTTTATTTTACTACCAAATAATAAATACAATACTTTATATATTGTTTCATAATGTTTGAAGAGAATACTTGTGACATTCTGTGTTTGAACATCAATTCATTTATGTTTTCTCTTGGGTTTTTTTTTAAATGCAACTAATCTTCGTTGTAGCTATGCTTGACTTTGACAGTAGTTATCATTTAGAAAGTGAGTACAATGTATAGAATAATTGTGATAACTATAAAGGGGTAATTCACTTCTTTACTGCACAACATGTTTCTGATTTAAAAATGTTTTCAATAAGTGGGCACATTGTTTTCTGCAGACAAAACTCCACAATGCTTGACTTTTCTCTTTTGTATATTGAACCATGAAACATTATGACTGACTAGTAATATCCAGTTGACTTTTTATTGAAAGACTTTGTCTTTAAATTGGAAGGGAAATTATGTCAGAGAAATTCTATAGTTTTGTGACCAATAATAAGACAGAACATATATATTCATTGTATTTACCAGGAATAAAAGAACATCAGTAAATAAATGTATTTTGCATCTGTTGTGGTCAGAAACAAAGGTACAAAAAAGAAGAAGAAAGGAAACTACAAGAACCATCTTCATTTACCCTGCTGGCAGACAAAGAGGAGGAGATGGGAAATGAAACCCCAGATGACGAGTCTCTTAAGGGGAACATGAAAGATGTTGCAGAAAAACACACACCAAAAAGTGAAGACAGATAAAACACTGTGTGTGTGTCCACACCTAACAATTTCCCCTCCTCTTCTCTTCTATTTATTGTATTACAGCCTCTTTATGTCTGGTCTCGATCATTGATTTTGTTACTAATAGGCAGACAGTGGCTTCAGTCAATTTAAGTACTTAGAGGAAGTTTACTGAGCTGCTGAAAAACTATATATGGAGGCAAGGCAAACAACATTTAGATGTAATTGTAATGAAATTACAAACTACAAACTACATTCCACTACTCCTACTACTGTCATTTTTATTTTCTTCTTTTACTGCAAATGTTGTCCCTAGACAAATTGGACAAATTAAACCAAAACTAATTTCTAGCAAAATGAGAAATCAGTTGGAGGTATGTATGATTGTTGTATATGTATGTATGATGTAAGATTACTGCAATTTGGGTTAATGGACACTTACATCTAATAACATAAGTTTGAGTGACATCTAGTGTTAAACTTCTGCAAATGCAGGAAAGTTCCTGAAAACACGGGAGAGACCCATTGACGTCAGCACTCCTGAGTAACAGCTCCGCCCAGTGGAGAGCTGTGGTAATGGCAGGAAAGTTCCTGAACACTCTGGCGCTCCTGCAGTTAGAATATAAAAGCTGGGACAGTCCCACTGCGGAGACAGAAAGCAACACAAAAGAGAAGACACACTTCAACAAGAGTACTCACACACTGAAGATGCTGTGCTCTCATGGATTCCAGTCTGCCCTCAGTCCATTCATAGAGTTCTACTGGCCTGTACGCAGTCTGAGGTCAGAGGTCATACCTCTGCTGCACCAGCAGGCTCTACTGCAGAGAAACATACAGGAGCTCTACAGCAGTCTGATGGACAAACTACAACACAAGATCCTGCAGGAGACACAGCCTTTCCAAACCAGTGTTGTCCTGCGACCTACAGTCTCCTACCATCTGGAGAAAGAGGGAGAGCCCTTTGGCCTGACTCTGGACACTCAGGGCTTTTCTCCAGAGGAGCTGTCTGTCAGGCAGGAGGGCAGGAAGCTGAAAGTCAGCGGGAAGACAGAGAAGAAGCAGGAAGACGAGAAAGGCTGCTACTCTTACAGACGGCAGGAGTTCACACAGGAGTTTGAACTGCCTGATGGGCCGAAACCTGAAGCCGTCACCTGCTACCTGGCTCCAGACGGGAAGCTCCACATCCAGGCAGCCGACGCCCCATGTGTGGAGGAGGCTGAGAGAGAGCGGACTATCAGGAGGAGCTCGACGGAGAAAACACAGCAGAGTGTGTGTTCATATACAGAAGGCAGGAGCACGCAGGACAATCCTGAAAACATGGACTAACCTACATGATGTTGTGCCAACTTATATGCATGTATTAAATGATGGATATATGTTTTGTATAATAAATGGGTTTAAATTAAAATACATTTTCTTTCCTTTTTTACATTTTATTTAGTTATTTTTTGCACTTATGTAGCTTATATTTTTGTAGGAAAAAAAATGATATTGCATACAATAAACTTAATATGTACATATTAATGAAAACTTATATTTATTTTTATGCAAATTTAAAAGACAGAAAAACAACAAGATTTCACCAATTGATACAATAGGTACTATAAATAATATTTATCATAGGTCCAACATGACTTAATAAATTGAACAACTATATTTATAGAGCACTTATCAAAACAAAATACAAAGTGCTTCACAGAGAGACACATTAAATACTATACCAAAATTAATAATCATTTTATTCTATAAAAGTATGTTTTTATAAGAGACTTAAAATAAGACACTGACTTATTTTATTACCAGTATTTGATAAGTATAAGACGTCACCAAACCTATCCTCCTCCACACATGCGGCGTCGGCTGCCTGGATGTGGAGCTTCCCGTCTGGAGCCAGGTAGCAGGTGACGGCTTCAGGGTTCGGCCCATCAGGCAGTTCAAACTCCTGTCCAGAGTGTCCAGAGCGTCCAGAGTCAGGCCAAAGGGCTCTCCCTCTTTCTCCAGATGGTAGGAGACTGTAGGTCGCAGGGCAACACTGGTTTGGAAAGGCTGTGTCTCCTGCAGGATCTTGTGTTGTAGTTTGTCCATCAGACTGCTGTAGAGCTCCTGTATGTTTCTCTGCAGTAGATCGTGCTGGTGGAGCAGAGGTATGACCTCTGACCTCAGACTGCGTGCAGGCCAGTAGAAGTCTATGAATGGACTGAGGGCAGACTGGAATCCATGAGAGCACAGCATCTTCAGTGTGTGAGTCCTCTTGTTGAAGTGGGTCTTCTCTTTTGTGTTGCTTTCTGTCTCCGCAGTGGGACTGTCCCAGCTTTTATATTCTAACTGCAGGAGCTCCAGAGTGTTCAGGAGTTTTCCTGCCATTACCACAGCTCTCCACTAGGCGGAGCTGTTACCCAGGAATGTGATGCCACCGTATCAATCCAACTTGATCAGGTTTGAAATAATCTTGTACATAAATGATTAGTACAAATAGTTTTATGCAAATATTATTTGTACCAATGAAGATTTGAACCACAATATAGAATCGATTTGCACAATATGTGTTGGGTTCAAATCAACAAGTTAAGAATGTTTTTGTTGTTGAGATATACACTGGATTTATACAGTGTCTTCAGGAACCTTTCTGTTAGATAATTAAGATTATTATTGTTTAAAAAATATATTTTTTTATTGCAGATTATTGTTGAAAACAGTGTACATTGCTACAAATAAATAAATACAAATTCTGCAATAAGGTAGGTAACATTCCAGAGATAGAGAAAAAAGATTAATTTTCAAAATTGGTTTAAAACGTCAGAGATGGAAGATAATAAAATGTTAGTTACTCTGTTCCTTGGACTGGAATAAACACTTAAATAGGGGATTTAATGTAGGGAACACTAAAATATATCAATGAATAATCTTTTTAATATATATATTTATTTCTCTCTAAAATACAGTACATCCACCAATTAAAATATAAATTTGGAGACTGCATTTGCTCTACCACCAGCTACTTCTGAGGGAAAACTGTAATCCATGAGAGACAACCTCCTCAGTGGATGTTTACTCTTTTGAACATAATGTTTGTTTAATTTCTCAGCATGAGACTGTCGAAACGTTTTATGTTCTACACATAAGTTTCCTCTGATCCTGCCCTGTCGTTTGCACAACTGTCCACTAGAGGGCAGCCTTTCCTTCCACAAACATTTACCATTAAAACTCTCCTGCAAACCCCGGCAACTTTCCTGCTGTCTCAGCACTTTGCCACTAGTTGTCATCCTAGTTAAACAAACGACTAGATTAATTTACCAACACGTGAAAAAAGCCTCCCCTTACATCGCTACCTATCATCATAGAGAGCTTCTAATTAACTGTTAATTGGAGCTTTACATTCATTCTATTTTTACTTCTGTGACACACACTGGTTTTAGTTTCATATTTAATATATTAGTTTCACAATCATATTGATGCTATTATGCATGATGTGATCATAATGCATTGATGTTATTATGTAATTATGTGAAAGATCTCACCTTGATGCATAAGCGTAAAACTGATACAACAGAAGTAAAATAGCTCCTGTTTCATGTTCAAAAATACATTTTTAATGAAAAAAGGAAACAATTCACTGTGCAAATGACTTATTCTTATTGTTCTCTTTGTCATTCTTGTCTATGACCTGCCTTATTGTTATCGTTGGCCGAATGTGCTGGAATTGTGATAGAACTGAAAATTGTTTTCTTTCACCTGTTAATAGTAGTTTATATCTTTCACCTGCCAGTATTTTATTTATTTATCCAATGTATTCAGAAAAGACTGATACGGAGGACTGCGGAGAGAAGTAGGGCAACAACAAAACAGAAGGCAGGATTTAAACCCACAGTCTTCTTTTTAACATAGCTCGAAAAAAACAAGGACGGATGATGAAACCTGGACTAGCAAACGCAGCGCTTTGCTGCTCGGGGATATCATGTCACACTGGTGTCAATATTTCTGACACAAAAAGAGAATATTTTAGTTTTTTGAGCAGTGGGAGATACATGGTTTTTTTTTGCCAGGAGTTCACCTTTGGATGAACTCCCCAAAGTGAAGGCAGGATAGAAGTGAGGGGGAGGAGAACGAAAGGTAACGGAAATAGAGGAAGGATGAGGAGGAGGAGGAGGATGAGGAGGAGGAGAAAGCAAGGCTCCATGTAAATCAACCGCATTGTTCTCCTAAAGCTGCTTGTATGCACAAACACACACACACACACACACACACACAAAGAGAATCTCAGGCACAAACTTGCACTTCCTTGTTCCTGTCTTAGTTTGTCCCTCACGGAGATGGTTTTTAATTCGCCATAATCCCCCTCTCTCCCCTGAACACATAAAAGAGATATCCTTCTATCTGTGTAAGGGGTTCTGACGGCCACCAGCTCATCACAAACACACACAAAGACACACACGTAGAGCCACCAGCTCATCAACATGCAGTTATTCCTTTGGCGCTGGATCGCAGGCTGTTAATTGGCTGCCAAGCAGAATGTGTGTATTTTTTGTGTGTGTGTGTGTTTGTGTCTGTACTGCAGAGCCGGGGTTGCATAGAAATTCCCGTCACGTCTGCGAGCCTCGATTAAGATGTTGCTCCAGTTTTTTGAACAGACAGACATGTGGGGAGGAGGGGAAGAGAGGTAGAGAGGATGCAGCAGGGGGGAAAAAAAGATGAGAGAACGCCAGAGGAGTGGGAAGGGAGGAAGAGAGGTGATGAGGCGGGACTCGGCAGAGGAGGAAGAAAAGTGAAGGGCTTGTGAGAGAGAGGTAGTGAAATGCTGCAGTGGTCCTGTGTGTAGGACCTGGAACTGATAACTCTCCTGTACTGACTTCCTTATCTCTATTATTGAGTTGCAGGAGAGATATTCCAGAGTTCCAGTAGTAACAGTCCTGTTCATGTTCTGCAATATTAGGTGACTTACACTGGTGCACCTGCAAAGCCAGGAAAGGTATCTCCCAGTTCAATCTTTTGTAATAAAAAGGAGTATAATGATACTGATGACCCTGATGATGGCCACAAGCTGAAAAACGTGTTTCACACTTTGATCTTTTGAAACTGTTTCCCTTCTCCATGCACCTTGGGAGTTGAACAGGTGCCATAACCCTACTCTGCTTCCATTTTGGATGAATTCAGCAACTGCGGTGCAGTGTTTTGCTCTCAATTGCAACAACAAAGCATTCTGAATATGTGATAGTTATGATTCCCACCCCTGACTTCTGAACTTCTTCTGTGTTGCAATGATGACCCAAGGGCAACACACACTCATAAGACTGTCCTCCCAAGATAAAGCCATAAAGTTCACAGAGGGAAGAAGTCTGGGCAGATGGAAAGGAATTTTAGACATTAAAGGAGTCATATCATGCTCATTTTCAGTTTCATACTTGTATTTTGGGTTTCCCCCAAGAACATGTTTACATACTTCAATGTTCAAAAAACACATTATTTTTCTCAAACTGTGTGTCTGAATGTACCTGTATTCACCCTTTGTCTGAAACACTCCGTTATAGCGCCTGTCTCTTTAAGGACCCCTGCACCACAACTGCTTTTTTGTCTGTATGGCACGTTTGGTTTGTGCAACAAGTTGTCAAATATATCATTAAAAAAACAAAACCTTTTGAAATGGAAATTTAAAGTGGGGAAAAAATACACAGCTCCTACCCTCTTCGCAACCCTATACGCGAGAATGACGAAGAAAAGAAAGTTAGTACACGCACGCACGCACGCACGCACGCACGCACGCACGCACGCACGCACGCACGCACGCACGCACGCACGCACGCACGCATCCAAATGGCTTGTTTTGGTTTGGTATTGAAAAGTCATCATCTGTATAAATATTTAGATTCTTACCAGAAAGTCTTCATCATTTATGACTAGTCAGACGGTGACAGCAGACAATAACAAGCTGGCAGTTCCTTAACCAATGACATGAAAAATGACCATTAGTATGAAATGAAATGAAATGAATAGAATAATACTATCTCACCTAATGCGCCTCATTTGGTATATTTTCTTTCATTCTTAAAGGTCAGAGAACAAGGGTAATTAAAAAGCCTGTTATCTTTGCTCTTTTGTGAAAACATCTGTGTTGTCATCTCTTTGGGTGACCTTGATTCTCTCTTATTTCATATGAATGTAAAATTAAGAGTAACCCTGTACTTTTGTGTATTCTCACTCGCTCCCTGTTTGTGTGTAACAGTGTGTGTGTTTAAGGGTGTTTATATATGTGAAGGACTGTGACCTATCTGATCTCAAGGTGCTATCATGTTTGTTTGATGGAGGATAATTAAATAGGTAATAGAAACCAGCCTATCCTCATCACTATCGATTCATTTGCAGCGCACACATACATGCACATACTTGTGCGCAGGCTCGATGCCCTAAAGCCCCTGGTCTCTAAGAGGAGATGTCTGATACTCCCACATCAGCTATCAACATGCTTTCATGTTTTAATGGGTCTGTTTAACCTAATCCACATTAGCCCCCATCCTTCAACCCCCCGCCACCACAAATTCTTCAGTGTAGCGCTCCAAATCCATACGCCGAGTCCTTTACTGAAAGTGTTTGTTTGATGAAAATCAAACAAATGATCCCACAAAAGACACATTCTCCAATCTTTAGATCCATGACTCTGAAGCAAAGCCAAACCACGGGGGTGATCAAAACTGAGAGGGAGAAAGACATCTTGAAATTCTACGAAGACTTTGACAACAAATGAATGACTTTATTCTGCGAGAAAGCTGATTTTGTATTTTTACAAACTGCTCTTGTTGGCTCTGAGGAAACGTCAGTGTGTCTACGGGAGAACCGACACAACTCACAAGTTCCTCATTGCATAAAGTAAACCAAAAATGGGTGAACTACTAGTCATCATTGTGGCGATGGAAGATAAATTAATGATTATTTGAGGCCTTCTTTTATTCACAAAGAGGAGCCATTAATGACTGGATAGTCATCTGTATTGTTATTATATTCAGTGAGGAATGCACATTGCCTATTTGGGAGAGGAAACTCTACAAATGAAATAGTCAGTTCCAGTTTTAACTTATTCCTAATGATATGTACTCATGCAGATAGTTTTGGGCTGTGTCTGAAGTTTTTCCTTCATTCACTCGATCACTTTTTTGTACAGAATATTTTTAATCAATAGTGAACGTGAGATTTCGTACATTTACTTATCATCGTCAACAGTAACACAGCAGTGACATTTTCGCATTTATAATATGTGATGCATTGCATTGTGGGATTATTTAAACCGGAGAGATACTTGCTTTTCAACCACGCGTTTGCGTCACGTTCGCAATGCTTGTGCATCAGGTACATTTCTGATGACCCACACAATCAACGTTCCAAATGAACGCAGGATGGGTATTTACAACCATGTACAGTTAAGTCCATAAATATTTGGAAATTGACACGATTTTCATAATTCTGGCTCTGTACACGACCACAATGGACTTGAAATTAAACAATATGTGCTTTAAGTGCAGACTTTCAGCTTTAATTTTAGGGTATTTATATTCAAATCAGATGAATGGTGGAGGAATTACAACACATTTTATACGTGGTATCCCCTTTTTAAGGGACCAAAAGTAATTGGACAAAGTAACATCAATAAATCAAATTGTCACTTTTAATATTTGGTTGCAAATCCTTTGCAGTCAATGACAGCCTGAAGTCTGGAACCCATAGACATCACCAGACGCTGGGTTTGGTCCCTAGTGATGCTCTGCCAGGCCTTTACTGCAGCTGTCTTCACTTCCTGCTTGTTCTTTGGGCAGTTTCCCTTCAGTTTTGTCTTCGGCAAGTGAAATGCATGCTCAATTGGATTCAGGTCAGGTGACTGACTTGGCCATTGCAGAACATTCCACTTCTTTGCCTTAACAAACTCTTTGGTTGCTTTCGCAGTATGCTTTGGGTCATTGTCCATCTGCACTGTGAAGCGCCGTCCAATGAGTTCTGAAGCATTTGGCTGAATATGAGCAGATAATATTTCCCAAAACCCTTCAGAGTTCATCCTGCTGCTTTTGTCAGCAGTCACATCATCAATAAATACAAGGGAACCAGTTCCATTGGCAGCCATACATGCCCACGCCACAACACGACCACCACCATGCTTCACTGATGAGGTGGTGTGCTTTGGATCATGAGCAGTTCCTTCCCTTCTCCATACTCTTCTCTTCCCATCATTCTGGTACAAGTCTTTGTCTCATCTGTCCATAGGATGTTGATCCAGAACTTTACAGGCTTTTTTAGATGCGTTTTAGCAAACTCTAATCTGCTCTTCCTGTTGTTGAGGCTCACCAATGGTTTACATTGTGTGGTGAACCCTCTGTATTTACTCTGGTGAAGTCTTCTCTTGATTGTTGACTTTGACACAGATACACCTACCTCCTGGAGAGTGTTCTTGATCTGGCCAACTGTTGTGAAGGGCTTTTTCTTCACCAGGAGAAGAATTCTTCTGTCATCCACCACAGTTGTCTTCCATGGTCTTCCAGGTCTTTTGGTGTTGCTGAGCTCACCAGTGCGTTCTTTCTTTTTAAAAATGTACCAAACTGTTGATTTGGCCACACCTAATGTTTTTGTTATTTCTCTGATGGGTTTGTTTTAATGTTTCAGCCTAATGATAGTGACAGCTCTTTAGACTTAATTTTGAGAGTTGACCTCAACAAATTCCAAATGCAAATACCACACTTGAAATGAACTCTAGACCTTGTATCTGCTCCTTGTAAATTAACTAACGAGGAAATAACACACACCTGGCCATGGAACAGCTGAACAGCCAATTGTCCAATTACTTTTGGTCCCTTAAAAAGGGGATACCACGAATAAAATGTGTTGTAATTCCTCCACCATTCATCTGATTTGGATGTAAATACCCTAAAATTAAAGCTGAAAGTTTGCACTTAAAGAACATATTGATTGTTTAATTTCAAGTCCATTGTGGTCGTGTACAGAGCCAAAATGACGAAAATGGTGTCAATGTCCAAATATTTATGGACCTAACTGTATATCTCCAGGCTTAGCAGAACGTAGCGTACATGCTATGGACGGTCTTGGCTAGATGGTAACCATCGATTTGCGAAACATTCGTAACATGGTTGAGGTTAGGCATTGACCCTAGATCGTCGAGCAGCTTGTCTCAAGACTTTTCGAAAATCTAGGGGTTACCATCTACACATGACCGGCCATGACTTTTTCCGTTCCAATTTTTGAGGGCACTATAGATTTCTGCTGATGCTCTGAGAGTTCGACACACACATACATTTATTTACATTTAAATCTACTGTACATTTTGCATTTGGCATCTATTCCACTGCCAAAAATGAAGCACCTGTGTTTGCCTTTACAAAGTTCTACATTTAATTTAACAGGAGCGCCATAAACCGCAACAACTCTGCCTCCGGTGAGCCTTTGTTCTCTACATGTGTGTGCCTTTGTTCTCCGTAATGTGCTTTGTTTGTCCATGTATCTGTATGACAATGATTAGCTGTGATGGATGATAGTGACCCAATAATTGTGACAAGGACACAACATTAACATTGAAGCAGGGACAATGGCACTGCAGCTGCGTGGCCACTACATTATTCAGACGGGATGGATGGATGGAGAAAAGGGGAAGGGGAGAAAATGGGGAGTGGGGAACAAGAGGTAAAAGGAAGGAAGGGTGACACAAGGGAGGGAATGTGGGGATGGGAGCGGGGCCGTGTATGGAGCGATTTATGGATGGGAATAGAGTGGTGGAGGGAGGGAGGGCAGATGGATGTACAGTACAGATGGATGGTTGTAATGGAGGGAGAATAGGTGGAGAGGGCTGAACAAAAAGAAAGATGAGGTGGATGTGTCTGCGTGGGTGGTGTAGTATGTGGGTGGTATGGTTATGATTTGGGAGCCCATACCTAGAATACAGAAGATTCATTCTGTAAATGTATAAACATAGGCTTAATCTATTTCCAAATAACCCCAAAATACATTTATGGCCATTGTATTAAATATAGGGAAGCCACAATTCAAAAGGTACAAGACAATTATTTGTACATTTTTATACAATATTGATATATGACATTAACTGCTGTGAGAGCACATTTGCATATACAAAATGCATATTTGCTCTAATTTTGTGTCACTGTCAGATTCTCAGGAAGGGACTACAGCTACTGTAGCAACTCATTATTTCCCTATATTTATTCAACAATGGTTGGCCACACACACACTACCCAGCCCCCACCCTAGCTGCCATAGGAACGATTAGTGAAAAGCTATGGACACATAGATAAAGCCTCTCATTGCCAGAGTACTGATCTGTAATCACCACAGTCTTTCAACAAGGAATAAGACAAACTGTACCCTGAGGACTGGGTTTTGAATCTAAAGCAGTATCTGTTCACTCAATCTCCAGCCTGGTCTCACTCCTGGTGTGTCACATACACACGCTTGGGCTGAAGGGTTTGGGCTCAAGGGACCCTTAAGCATCTATACGAGTCGCACCGGGCTTTGAAGTAACTCCAATGTAAACCCATCTGTGTTATTAGACGCTCAGAGCAACGGACGTTTATAAAGAGTGCAAAAGTCCCCTAATGATGGAAAGGAGGCATTGTGGATAGGTCCAACAAACACAGGACTTTTACGCAGGGGAGCCACGTTTGTCTACAGTGTGAAACTAAAAGCTCAAAGTTATTTTTTACTGATGACGTTATGTCACGAGGCTACATGACGCTACGAGCGTAGCTTCTTTAACCCAAACCATGATCTTTTTTCCAAAGTAGTTTTGCTGCCTAAACCTTACTGCAACGTCTCTGATGACGTGTTACTACGTTAACCAGGCGCAAACCTTCTGCATCAAGATAAAACTCAAAAGCCTTGCCCCTGGCGTCTTTATAGTGAAGGCAAGGGCTTCTGCACAATCAGCACAATATAATGAGTAGGGTTGAGATCACATTATATAAAATATCTTGTTTACGTTGCTGTCTAGACTTCAGTTTCAAGTGTTTATCCCCCTGTTAAACAACCAAAAGCATGTTTACTTACTATCTAACGTATATTATAAGTAATGTTTCACAATTTTAATAATAAATCAAGAGAAGGGAAAGTTGCTTGTTAAATGTTTAAAATGTACTCATTTGTGCCATTATAAAGGCACGTTTTCGGTTGGTACAGGAAGAGGTTAGAAGGCTTTTGGCCAATGAGGTCAAGAGGTTTGGTATTGGCGGTTCCTGTATTTGGTCCTATCATGGTCTATTTTAAGTTTTGCTCTATGTTAAAATGTGTTCCGTCTTGCCTTTGGTGTCAGCGAACTGATAAAATATGCATGGTTTGGACTTTTCACCTTTCCGATTTTTATTCCTTGTATAAATCAAAGGAAAATGGAGCCTTTTATGGTTGGAGCTCATCCATGTTTGATGTGCAGCCAGGAGGGAGACCTAGATAATAGAAGCTATCAGAGAAATACAGCACTCTGTGTGCGTGTGTGCGTGTGCGTGCGTGTGCGTGTGCGTGTTCGTGTGCGTGTGCGTGTGCGCATTTGTGTGCATGTGTTTGCATTTCTGTGTGCGCATTTGTGTGTGTGTGTGTGTGTGTGTGTGTGTGTGTGTGTGTCTTCTTTCGGATTCTGTTTCATTCCCAGGCATTAATGGACTTGAAGGTATTACGACACACTTTCAGTAGGCCTGACACTGAGCTAAATGGGTTCTCACACACACGCACACATATATACATGCTTGTATTTAATAACCATATTAAAAGTTTGACTGCAGTAAAATGCAACAACATGAGACGGAATCAGCCACTGCGCCAAATGAGGTCAAGCGGTCCAAGACCTTCTCTTTTCTCTACAGATGTTAAAGTAGAAAGAGATTTGAATTGTGTGCCCTGAAATGTCTCGTCTTAACCTTATAAATCATTCATTCAGTCTTTATCAATTCAGACAATTTCATCTATTCAAAGTGTTTGAAACATTCATTGATTTTTCTGCCAGGGAGAGCACAGAATAAGAAGATCATACCTCTAGGCGAATATCGTTAAGGGAGAAGCTCAATGTGATCAAAGTATAGCGACGTGATTCATCATCAGCTGTGGAATGATGACTGATCGTCTCCCTCTATCTGTGATCTTGTTGTGGCTCTTGGCGAATCCCTCTCACTGTGGGACAAAATCAATATTCATTTAAGAAACATGACTTAATAATGACTCATTACACACTGTAGAGTGAGCACTGCTTTTGAAGCAAAGGTCATATTGAGCAGCTATTTCTCAGAGATGAATGTTCATATGCAAATATTTTGTATTAGCTAAATACATTTGGCCACCAGGGGAATTTTATTTTGAAGATAACTGCAAACTGTTAAACATTTACATTTTTTCATTGCAATATCTGCATGAGGAAACGTTTTGTCAAGATAGTTAAGGTATTGGTCTTTTAGATACTAAAATCACTTATTTATACAAAGTTTGAACAGTGCTTAAAGGGGAACTCCACTGATTGTATACATTAAAGTCTGTTTACAGGTCCTATCCTACATATTCAAAGAGAAAAAAAAAGTATTAAGCCTTTTGTGGCTCCAGAGGGATCTATGTGAAGTCTGATAAATTGCATCAAGGGATTTGAATTGAGGCAGCATCAGTTGGGGCTGAAAGTTTCAAATTGACCAAAGTTTGGGGGTGTGGAGGAAGAAGTGAGCTAACCAGACATCTGTAGCTCAGTTCCTCATCTCTGCTTGAGGCTAGCGGCTCAAGGCAACATTAGACGCTACTAGCGTAACACACCTGAATCTCCAACCGAATTGTGTTGCATTGTAGGTAATGTAGGCGCCATGTTTTTACAAGTAAGAATAATTCTATGAATATAAAATACAGTGTCCTCTGTGTTTTGTTTTTTTTACTTTCAATTGTGAGTGAGTAAAAATGATATAGGAGTGCATTGTTAAATCGGTCGAATACATTATTTAAAGGATACATTCATGTCTAGCCATACACATCATTTGTTTAATTATGTTTTATTCATTTTGTTTTTCCCAGGATATTTATATTTCCCAAAATATTTTTCTCTAAAATTTCTGCTGCCATCCCAAAAGAATGGAGGTGAGTGGAATTGCATCTCTGCTGCTCAAAAATGTGTTTTTAATAAGAATATTTCTTCGGTAGAGAGTAATTGCATACAATCACTTTTTTTCTGTGCTTCTTGAGTGTCACACTACTCTGTGCATTGGCCAGTGAACGTACCTCACAATTGCAAGAAGACAGAGACTGAGAGCCACTTCATTACACAGAGATGATGCATTACACATGTGTGATACTGAGCAAGTTACTTGCAAATTTGCATCAGACATACAGGGAGACTGACTGAGGACGAACATCGTCACACACTCAAATACACGCACACACTTTTTATTGAAATACAATATCCAGGTGATGCATTGCAGTCATTAGTTTGTGAATGCAGAGCGCAGTGAATATTAAGATAAATGGGGTGTTCGTCACAGACCTCAAGACATTCTCGAAGCCATTAACTCCACTTTATACGTATCTGAGGAAAACCACAAATGCTCATATAACGTACAACAGAAAGGGTTGGTCCTTTCCCCCCATAATATAACTAGGAAATTACATTTTCATTTAAAAAGTATATAATTGCTACCTTACATTTGTGTGCTTTATTGTAAGTCAATTTTGATTTGAATTTGAAAATGTGAGCCTAATCATCTTCTGTACCAACAACGTTCTGGGATCAAAGGATTTGTTATTTATTTATTGATTGGAACTGATTGGACTTTAATGAACAGAAATTAACCTAATTACACTCCACTGCATTTAACTGAATTTAATTGAGTTAATTGAACATATTTATGCAGATTTGAATCTACCAAAAAGATCAATAGATTTATTATATAAACTATACAATTCTACAGGGGAAGAAGAAATTGAGATTTTCAACTTCAAACCAAAAATGTTGTGACATGTTCAAACTGAGAAACATCTGGCCGTGCTCTCCCTCAGGATGCTTTCTCAGAGGGTCGCTGCTGCTTTGCATTACCGCACGCAACATGCTAAACCCAGTCAGAATTATGAGTGTGCAAGCGTCACTGTGAGGAATAAAACAAGGTTGATAAACAAAGTTATGGGGCTTTGCATGAGGAAAGCACCAGTGTTGTAGTGAATCTGGTATAAAGAAGAGCAAAACATCTCTAATTAAGGCTCCAGCCCAAAAAACAAGCCTACGGATTTGTATGTGTTGAGTTTCACAATTGAATCAGTACCTGTGTACCTTTTATAAACAGCAAAACATTAAAGTGACTGAAGTCCATGTGCAACAGGCTATCCCCAACACATCTCAACATACACACACACTTTGTACTCATGCATGCATACATTTACCCATGCATGGCGAGGCTGATTATGGAGAATGTATGGCAAGCAGACGCTGTGGAGGGTAATTCCCTTCCAGCTCTCAGTGGGTAATGTCAAAATAATTATCAGACGAGACAGCTCAGTGGGCATGCAGCACCTCTTCATTATGGAGCAAGGCTGAGGGGGCTAACAACCTCCAAATGTGGCAGTGCACATCATACATGCAAGGTTTGACGTGGAATTCTCCAAATCCTTTTCACCTTTACCCATAGGCAGTTTAATTTATTTTTATTTTACTTTTTGGATTATGAATTAGAAAAATATGGTCCGACTATTACATGACTAGAGTGTATTTATACATTTTACAGATCTGACATGTTGGCAATAATTATGACATTTTTCTTTGCGTCACAGCACATGCATTTTCATATTCAAGTCATTGCAGTGACTTTCATCACTTAGCATGGAAATGGGTTTGTGAGCATTCAAGAGAATCACGAGTGAAATTGTGTCGGATAAAGATGCTTGATTTCATGGAGAAAATAGGAACAAAGAGTGTGTGCCCGGCCAAGTCACTTAAAAACCTGTGTGTATATATGTGTGTGTGTGTGCCATAGTGACAGACTTCATTAGGCCAGAGAAATTGCAACTGTATGTGTGTGTGCGAGATATTGTAGTTGTTATAAATATATTACCCCCCTGTGTCTCAGGTCAAATGCACTTTCATCTCACCTTGATGGACCTTCCACACGCATGCATGGGTGTACACACACACACACACACACACACACACACACACACACACACACACACACAGCGCCACAGGGACTTCACATTAGGGACATTTCTGCTCATATGATTGACTGCTTCGAATAAAGGACCTTGGAAAAACATCTGGGCAAGTGACAAATACGTCCCTGTGGCTGCCGTTGTATGAAAGAGACAGATACTGTGGGCGAGACAGAGAGAGTGAGAAAGAGCCAATGTGTGTTGAGTTATCTCCAGTGCTACACAAAGACTTGCCAGACTGCTACCGCCGTCGAGATTTTCTGTGCTTGTGTGTTAACGTGTGCCCTTGCCAGCCACTTGACATCACACAGCCCTCTCATGGCAGGCTTCTCGGATCAGAAGCAGAATGGATAAGGCTATTTACCAGCAGCTTATTTGGTCTGGGTCAGACCCCCTGTTACAGTTTAATGGGTGTTGAGGGTGTCTGCAACACGGAGGAAAAAAAGCGAGCAGCTTTATCTGGCCATATGCACCTTGAGCTTGCAGAAGTGATTTGAAACATTACATGTTGACAGCTTTGAGGCCAGGAAAAACTCCTAAAGCCTTCCCATATTAGAACTCTTTTTAATGTTATCATCTACCAACATATATTTATGAGATGATTTAAAAGTGAAAAAGAAAACATTGCAATTTCAAAGATCTGTATTGTAATTAAGATTTTGAAGCAATTTCTTTTTTTACACAAGGCAATCACTAATAGATGCACACGCAAGCAGTTACTATTTCAACTCAGAGGATAATTCCTTCTTGGAAAAAACAATGTAAGTCTGATTCAAAACAGAACTGCAATTCTAAACACCGAGCCCAATATAAAAAAATAGTCTGCAGAAGGACGATCTTTTGACTGTAAAGTACTTTCTGCAAGACTCTTACAATAACCTTCCTCTTTCTGACAAAACAAATAGCATAAAATATCATAATTGGCCAACCTAAATCAAACATGCAATGCAGACACAGGCACACATGTAAATGTAACACATACAAACAGAGAGAAAATAATTAATATACCCACACAGACGTGCCTACAGTCTGACACACTTGAACAAAAACCCATAGATTCACAGACACCCACACTATCACGCCTAAACTGACAGCTAAGGTTTTGCTGAAGGTCACTCATAATGATTAAAGAGACATCCTTGCAATGAATTTTCAAATGACCCTCGGGACGCCTCGACCACTGACACCTCTTCAATAGAAAATTACTTTATCATGCCCTGGGATAGCTGACTTTAGACTGACATAGTGACGGTGTAATAGACGGCGAGACCGTAAAGAGCGGCAGACTGGGACAGAGATGAAGGCATGCAGAAAGCCAAACAGGAAGACCTAATAAAGTCACAAACTGAATGTCATGCAGATATGAAGACGTACAGGCGTGTAACAGACGGAGCTGGTCAAAACAGACAGAGGAAGACGAGAACGTGGGCGAGTATGTGAAGACATTCAGACGTACAGCCTGGCTTGCCCAAAGCGAGACACCCGTCCATCTATCGGAGAACAATCCCAGTCAGCACCAGTGGGAATATATCTCCCCAGTGCAATCCCAATATATACACACACACACACACACACACACACACACACACACACACACACCCTGCAGCTCTTTTCCTCATGCTGCTGATACAGAGGTTTTGGTAATAACCACGCTGATGGTGTGATGGCTAATTTCACCTTCACACATGTATGTGTGTGAGAGTGTAATAATCACCTTGAGCCATTCAGGCAGTGGATTCCCTCAGAGATCAGCAAGGCTTGATTTGACATAACACACACGCACGCACACACACAGATATTAACATACAAACTACTGTAGCACTGTAAGAACCTTCACACATGATTCAAGGTTAACGAAAAAAATGATGTATTGCAAAGGAGATTATAATTCATGTTGTACTGTAAACCTTGCCATAAGAGGAATTCACCACATCCTAAAACAGATATACTAGTGTTGTATAGTACGCTAATTGTCAGCAAGGCTTTCACCCTAGAGCGAGCACACAATAACATGAGTTGCTGACATCAGCAGCAAATGCATCTGACAGACATTGCCCGGTCTTACATCATCAGGTTTTAAAACATCATGCATTTTACAGTACCTCAGCTTATAATCACTATAACCCAGCGATGAACTGTATTCTACTGGATTGTGTTGTCAGCCATGATGCACCATTGACAATACATTTCAACAAATAGCTTAGCAGATAGATGGGGACCATGTTATTTAGGGGGACCTTCTTCACTAGGGAAGTATTTGATTTGCTTCGTAGAACAACTGCCGCCTATATGTTCATTTATCCATCTGTCTCAATCCATCCCTCCCTTCCTCCCTCCTCCCTCTCCAGTCTACTCAGAAAAAGAGAAAAACTGCTAACTAGCTCCCTTGTTACCCTGACAATTTGGTATTTCGATCAATAAACTATGTCTAATGGCATTGCTAGGAAACCTCTTTCAGCGATTATATTGTTTGGCTGAAATAGCTCATTACAACGAAACAAACAAGGGAGACAAACAGAGACGAAACACAAATCCCAACAAAGAACATTAGGCTACAATATAGTTCACAGTCTGTAGCTTGGTCTATTAGCTGGTAAAGATAAACAGCCAGAACAGTAAGAGGCTACACTGCACACAGCTGCATCCACAAGTCATTTCAAAACTACAAGAAATATGTTTTAAATAACTATAAATCTAAATCCCCGCAAAAAAACATCAAGATACGTGTTGGCGTTTCTGACAAAAGCCACTTTGCATCAGGTAAACTCAAACCATGCATGGCTTCGTCACTGCGCACATCGGTTAACAGGACTAAGAATCGACAGCAATGCTGGAGGCTGTGAAAGCTCATGTCATCATGCAAACATGCAGCATGTATAATGTTTAGCATGTTTGCTATCTTAGATATGTAATTTGATTAGATTTGTTGACATACAACAGATGATGCACTGTGACAAATACATAAATAAATGTTGCAGTTAACACAATAAAGTTAAAAACAAAATTTTCATCATGATCCTCTTTCCAGGAAGACAAAGATGGCAAAACAGGTCACAGATAACCAATGTTCCCTGAACCACCAGATAGGCTACATTAAAAACAATACATCATCAAATCAAATCAAATTTATTTATATAGCCCAACTTCACAAATTACACATTTGTCTCAGTGGGCTTTACAGACTGTACAGGTTACGACACCCTCTGTCCTTATGCGCATCGCACAAGGAAAAACTTCCTAAAAGAAACCCCATAATTAAAGGGGGAAAAATGGAAGAAACCTCATGGAGAGCAACTGAGGAGGGATCCCTCTCCCAGGACGGACAGACGTGCAATAGATGTCGTGTGTACAGGATAAACAACATAGTACAAATACAACATTTGACAGAAAATGATGTTGTGTTGAAAAAGAGAAAGTTTGGATGAATCCAGGAAAATGTCAAAAAGGCTTCCCGATGTCCAGCAGGACCAGGGCAGCAGGTGCAGCCACGATTCATGATCCTGATGTAAACTTTATCAGTGGCAACCTGCCACATGAGAGACACAGAAACTCTGGGAATGATGCCCCGGATGCTGTGTTAGTAACACACATTTACATAAATGCATACAGATAGAGAGGGAGGGGAGGAGAGCAGGGAGGTGTCCATCGGCAGTCTAAGCCTATAGCAGCATAACTAGGGGCTGATCCAAAGCAAACCTGAGCCAGCCCTAACTATAAGCTTTATCAAAAAGGAAAGTCTTTAGCCTACTCTTAAATGTGGAGAGTGTGTCTGCCTCCCTAGAACTAGAAGCTGGTTCAACCTGAGAGGAGCTTGATAGCTGAAGGCTCTGGCTCCCATTGTACTCTTAGAGACTCTAGGAACTACAAGTAACCCTGCAGTCTGGGAGCGCAATGCTCTAGTTGGTTTATAAGGTACTATGAGATCTTTAAGATATGCTGGAGCCTGACCATTAATTGCTTTGTAAGTCAGGAGAAGGATTTTGAATTCTATTCTGTATTTTACCAGGAGCCAGTGCAGAGCAGCTAATACAGGAGTAATATGATCCTGTTTCCTTGTTCTTGTCAAAACAGGTGCCGCTGCATTTTGGATCAACTGAAGAGTCTTAAGCAACCTTTTTGGGACAACCTGATGACAATGAGTTGCAGTAATCCAGCCTTGACGTAACAAATGCATGAACTCGTTTTTCTGCATCATTTTGAGACAGGATGTGTCAGAAGGCAGTCGTTTGTTTTATGTGAGAGTTAAACGACAGATCCTGATCAAAGATGACACCAAGATTCCTTACGGTGGTGCTGGAGGCCAAATTAATGCCATCCAGCACTTCTATGTCATTAGAAAATGCGTTTCAGAGGTGTTTAGGGCCAAGTATAATAACTTCACTTTTGTCTGTGTTTAACATCAAAAAGTTGCCAGACATCCAAGTTTTTATGTCCTTAAGGCTTAAAGTTTAGCCAATTGATTGGTTTTGTTTGGTTTAAGTGATAGATATAATTGGGTATCATCCGCATAACAATGAAAGTTTATAGTGTGGTTCCTTATAATATTGCCCAAAGGAAGCATACAGGACTGTCTCAGAAAATTAGAATATTGTGATAAAGTTCTTTATTTTCTGTAATGCAATTAAAAAAACAAAAATGTCATACATTCTGGATTCATTACAAATCAACTGAAATATTGCAAGCCTTTTATTATTTTAATATTGCTGATTATGGCATACAGCTTAAGAAAACTCAAATATCCTATCTCTAAATATTAGAATATCATGAAAAAGTATACTAGTAGGGTGTTCAACGAATCACTTGAATCGTCTAATTAACTCGAAACACCTGCAAGGGTTTCCTGAGCCTTGAAAACTCAGCTTGGTTCAGTAAACTAAATCACAAGTATGGGGAAGACTGCTGATCTGACTGCTGTCCAGAGGACCATCATTGACACCCTCCATCAGGAGGGTAAGACACAAAAAGAAATGTCTCAAAGAGCAAGCTGTTCACAGAGTGCAGTTTCAAAGCACATCCACAAAAAGTCTGTTGGAAGGGGGAAATGTGGCAGGAAACGCTGCACAACCAAGAGAGATGACCGCAGCCTTAACAGCATTGTGAAGAAGAGTCGCTTCCAGAATTTGGGGGAGCTTCAAAGACAGTGGACTGAAGCTGGAGTCCAGGTATCAAAAGCCACTGTTCACAGACGTGTCCGGGAAATGGGCTACAATAGCCGTATTCCCATGGTCAAGCCATTTCTGAACTCAAGACAACGGAAGAAGCGTCTGACTTGGGCTATGGAAAAGAAGCACTGGACAGTTGCAGAGTGGTCCAAAGTCCTCTTTTCAGACGGAAGCAAGTTTTGTATTTCATTTGGAAGTCAAGGCGCCAGAGTCTGGAGAAAGGCTGGAGAGGAGCAAAATCCAAGTTGCTTGAAATCCAGTGTGAAGTTCCCACAGTCAGCGATGGTTTGGGGAGCCATGTCAGCTGCTGGTGTTGGTCCACTGTGTTTCATCAAGCCCAGAGTAAATGCAGCTGTGTACCAAGAGATTTTAGAGCACTACATGCTTCCGTCTGCTGAAAAGCTCTATGGAGATGAGGAATTAATTTTCCAGCATGATCTGGCACCTGCCCACAGTGCCAAAACCACCAGTAACTGGTGTACTGACCATGGCATTACTGTCCTCGATTGGCCTGCCAATTCCCCTGACCTGAACCCCATAGAGAATATGTGGGGTATTGTGAAGAAGAAGCTGAAAGACACCAGACCCAACAATGCTAATGAGCTAAAGGCCGCTATTGAAGCATCCTGGGCATCCATAACACCTCAGCAATGCCACAGGCTGATTGCCTCCATGCCACGCCGCATTGATGCAGTAATCCGTGCAAAAGGATTCCCAACCAAGTACTGAGTGCATTAATGGACATTTTCAAATGTTTGATTTTGTTTTGCTGTTATAAATCTTTTTTTTTTACTTGGTCTGTGGAACTATTCAAATTTTTTGAGATAGGATTTTTGAGTTTTCTTAAGCTGTAAGCCATAATCAGCAATATTAAAATAATAAAAGGCTTGCAATATTTCATGTTGATTTGTAATGAATCCAGAATGCATGACTTTTTTTTTTTTTTTTTTTTTTTTTTTTAAATTGCATTACAGAAAATAAAGAACTTTATCACAATATTCAAATTTTCTGAGACAGTCCTGTATATAAGGTGAATAGAATCGGTCCAAGTACGGAATCCTGCGGAACTACAAGACTGACTTTGGCTGTCATGGAGGATTTATCGTTAACACATACAAATTGAGATCGCTCAGATAAATAGGACTTGAACCAGCTTAGTGCGGCTCCTTTTATGCCAACACAATGTTCCAATCTCAGTAGTAGAATGTCATGATCAACAGTGTCGAAAGCAGCACTGAGGTCTAACAAGACAAGAACAGAGACAAGTCCTTTGTCTGATGCCAATAGAAGGTCATTGGAAACTTTCACCAGTGCCGTCTCTGTGCTATGATGAACTCTAAATCCAGATTGAAAAACCTCAAATAAACTATTATGTAAAACTATCCTTCCATATACAAATACAGAGCAAGGTAACATACATATATATATATATATATATATATATATATATATATATATATATATATATATATATATTTTTTTTTATAAATGGAAATCCATCTAACATTTTAGTCAGAACCAAAGTGAGAGACCAACCAAGATTGTCGGCCATATTTGGCCATGCTCAGTTTGTTCAATAGGTATGAGTAGAACATGTGAGCACAGACTTTTACTGTCAGGTCATCCTAAACCCTGGTAGTGCTGGTGTCATACACATACAGTAAAACAATAACTAATGCACTAATGAAACTCCTACCTGTGGTTGTGTTGTGTCATGCAGTGGCCCTGACTGTAAGGCTAACAGACAATGACAGTAACCTCAAGAGTTGATGTTTTAAAAGTTTTATTGCAAAAATATAGAATTTGATAACACACTACAAAAACATCAACACAAACATAATACATGACAGTCTCAAAGACAAACCAATAGCACATCAATAGTATCTTTACTGTGCTTTCAAAGAATCACAAAACAGATATTCAGTTGTTTAAAACCTTATGTGTGAGTTATTGATAACATGATCATTGTCTTTGACCTGGGGAAAACCTAATAATCGCATACCTGCTTTTGTATGTTGATACTTTGAGTGAAAGCTGCACATTTCCCCCTAAAACCACATCTCCATACCCATTTTCGACTTCCTGAGAAGTTAACTATACATGCGTGTAGTGGGCGGGGCCATTGGTAACAAAAATGTTTTTCCCACTGCAAATTTGCATTTGAAAGTTTACTTTTAGCACTAATCTCAATGTTACTCAACACACAAACACACTTGGAGTCTTCGATACCATTAACTCGGTTGTAAATGTTTCAAAACACAGCAAGTTTTTGAGAAACTGTCTTTTTTTTCACCACAAGGTGGCTTGTCAAGTAACATTAGGACTGTTACTACCAGAACTCTGGCCCAGATATAACCCCACCCACTCATCTGCTTTATTTATAAGGTTTTTAAAGATACCAACATTATTTTTTTCATCCTTATTAGGTGTCTTAAAGCCAGTCAGATGTCAGTGCAACCTTGTATGGTTGTTATATCCCCATAAAATTGGGTATGCAAATATGATTTTGTTTTGCTATTAATACCAGGTATTGCTTTTGTACATTTGCTTGAATTCAGTCGAACCTCCCATCTAGTGGTTTATGCAGTACTTTTTTAACGTAGCCAATTCCAACAAATTCCAATGTGTATAACTGCAAGAACTTGTTATGGAAATGCATGTGTATGTTGGTGTGAACAAATTAGATTACCCTCTTCTGAAAGTCAATTTCAAACAACAAAGTTGTTTATCCATGTGTTACATCAAACAGGTTACGTAATGTAATTTGACACTAAATGAAATTGGCTCCTGCATACAATAACACTTGATGGAGTTACAGCTGACAGTCCTTGTAGAGTAACAACACATCAATAACTCTTTACAAGTCTCTGCTGGTTTGCTGTGCTTCGTTTCTTCCTGCTAAATGAGAATTGCTTAACAAGAGACGACCAGGATAAAATCACGTCATTGCAAAAGTGCGAGAACAAATCATTAAAATTAATGAAGATGTTTCACGCAGCAACACCTATCAACTAAGCTGAATATGTATTGTTTGCATTGACAACAAATCAATACCTGCTTTCACAATTGTGTACTTAGCAGTGGTAAATGCCACAAACACTCAGACAAAATGTCTGGCTGAAGTTTGTTGACATCAAGGGCTAGTACTATTGACAGGTTGCACAAAGTCATATCATCCACTCACTGTCCTAAAAGATTTCTGTCAAACCCTGTGCTTACGTTTTGAAGGTGTATCGTTGTGCCGTACACAAGAAAATGGTGCTCTACATCAATGATGCTTAGGTTTTCCATATATATAGCTCTGATTTGTTTTAAAAAATATTACCAATGCTTTGTGCTTAACTGTCAAATTTAAAACTACGGGAAGCATTGAGAATATGAAGTGATATAATCAGCATAAGGGAACACAGTATTTATAGTAATTATATAGTAAATCATTAAGATAAACTTTTGACAATGAAAAGTCAGTCACCTATAGACATTTTTTGTCAAACAAAATGGCACAAGATTTCTCATAAAGTGCAAATTAAATTAGTTCCAACATACACATTGTCTGACATTCTTCTTATTGCCTGTAGATATTGTGGGCAAAAAGTAAATACATAGAAAGTTGGGGCACAATTGGGGCATAGAATTTTGGCCGGGGAGGAAAAAATGGTGCTCGAAAGATGAGAGGCACTTATAAGGGCGTACTATTCACCAATTGTTCATGCCCCAGGCATAGGTTTTAAGTTGAAAATTAATTTGAAGGGTGGTTGTAAAAAGCCAATACCATGAAATTTGGGTGGGATCAAAACACTGTGACAACTTCATCTAACGCGTGTGGTATTCATATGACTGAGGAGACCACCCAGCACAATTACTTTCACTGTACATGCCTTATATTGTGTAATATAAAAGATTCACCATATTATTGATGCATTCCCCCGCTATTTTAAATATCTGCATAGCCACAATAGTACTACATACATATGTTTTACTGCCAAAATGTTGGTTGCATTTTTGAAGACAAGAATAAGACCTGGTTGAATAAAAAAAGTACACTGTGGCTTAAAAAAATGTACAAAACCACAGATATAATGTTACTAAATGACTCTTGTTCGCCACCATTAAAACTATAATATAGAACATTAATGCACAAGCTGGAGCCAAACCTCCAAAGTAATAAATGTAGACTAAAAAGACTATGCAGATGTTTATCTTTCAAGCAAACTTTCACTCTGGTAGACCATTTTGACTTTTAAAAACACATAGCCATATAGAATAACAACTGTGACCATTCCCCACTGACATTCTTTTACAAAACCAGTCAAGAAGAATGATCTTGATCTTGACAGCAGGTGGAAATGCCACGAGTGAGGTGGCTTTCTTCCACCCAATGAGGCCTTTAACTTTGACTCCTCTTGAAGTCAGAGGGCGGTTTGAGTGTTTAAAAGCAAAACATATCCTCAAAAAGTGAAATACCCCTTTAAAACCTTACATTCTTCTTGTGTGCTTTTCTGTGCTTTTCTATGCTTTTCATACGGTCAAGTGAAACCACTTCTTAAAAAACTAGCTTTACAATCTCATTTAGTTTCCACTCTTAAGCCACAGCACTAGCAGTACACTGCGTATAACCAAGAAAAATATTAGTATGTCATCTGCAAAGCGGATAAATATACTGTTCGAACTTAGTTCCTGCTTAGGTGAACACAACGGTGAAAAGGGTCAAGTTTTAGCAATAAAGCACTGAGTAGCAATGTTGAACATACCACAGCGAAGAGAAGTAAAGCAAGGATTTGATCATTGACATCATTGTATACCTTTAAACTATAGCAGAAGCTCATACATCAGTCCCTGTGCACACTTCTCCTGCTTTTAGAGACAACAGTATTTATTTCCGTCTCATTTAGGGCTGCCGAAAATATTTCTAGATCTTGCACCAAAATTTGAAATTAAACACAATCACCAACAACAAAACATGAATATTTGATAATTCTGCATACCCTTTTGGGCACCCTTATATGGGGACAGATGTGCTGGTTGCCCCCATCTGAGAGTGGCCAGGTCTTAGTAGCAGGAATACTGATTTAGAATATTTGTCACTATCTACTAATGTGTACTACTCTGAGATGCTTTATCAATACCGATGTCCACATGATGGTAGACAGAAGAACAATGCTCCCTGCATTAAATATACAATACATTATATACATGAAAGACATGTAGGCAGAGCTGCTCAGTAGTCCAAAAGAGAGTATAATGATGAAACAAACATCACTTTTGCTCATTTTTTAAACAAGTATAAATAAATAGATGATTATCAAGTTGATCAATATTGCCTCCTTATTTTCAGCAGTCCTGTAAGAATGAGGTTTATTGTGGTGTGGCAGACATGTGTTAGAGACTACGGCATGGTGAACTGAACAGATTGCTGAGGGTTTTCTGCAGTACCTGAAGGTTCCATGAAAATTTGAGTGCACTCTGGAGTGAAGGCTGCATTGGAATCCCAGTAGAGATATCAGTAGAATCTGAGCGAAGGGTCCATTAGAACATCAGTAAACAGTCCCACTGGAATCTGACTGGAAGTTCAACCACATGAGCAAATGTTCAGGATCCAATGAACTTTCCATGAATTTCCATAAATGAAATTAGATGTTCAGCTGATTCCTACTGAATGTCCAGTGTAGAGCCTGTATGAACGTTTATCAGAATCTGGGTGAAGGATCCATTATTGTCTGAGAATAGGTTGCAGTAGAATATCAGTAAATAGTTATTCTAGACATGTAGTGAAGCTGATTGATTTAAAAGTAGTGATGTTGTCCGAACCTACACAAAGGTTCCCCGGCATCCAAGCGAACGTTCCACTAAAACATGCGTAAAGTATCAATTTATATGAAGCGGTTTTCAATCTGTATGGTTTAGGAGTTCATAACTAAATAAGTTCTTCAGGAACCCATCTAGATCTTAGTGGAGATTTCTCCAAAATGTCAGAGTAAAGATGACAGAATGCCAGCTGAATATATAGTACAATTAGCAGACTCATTCAGAAGCTGGTTGCCACATTCTCTCCCTATCTGACAGAAGCTGCCTATCAAACTAAACAAGTTGTCGCTGCAACTGAGTGTTGTGTGTTGTGTGGTGCTATACATTCAGCCAGAGTTTTAGAGTATTCCGTGTCTAAAGCCTTGTATGTTTTCACACTTTCTTTTGTAGGTTCAATAAGACCCAAACTATTCTGGACAAAGCCAGACCCAGACGGTTTCCTTCTCACAGACTGACAACATTTTCAGCCTGAAAGGTGCATTTTGTACTCTAGTCTTGAAACGCTTTGGAAGATAAAGATGTATAGGATGCTGAATATGAGTCTGGAGCTTCCATGAGTTGTAAAGCGGTGTACGAATGCAGTCCTTTTTGCATGAAGCCCTGCCCGAGGCAGGAAAACAAAATCCAAAGCACATCAGCATGGTAAAGCAAAGATTTAAACTAATGAACACGTTGCTCTTGGTCCATTATTACTTTTTCCCCACCTGAGAATGGTGTACTTCCAGAGAAAATGGTCAGATCCACTGGGTTCAGATCACCTGAGACAGGCTGAAAAAGTTCAGTTTGAGCCCGCTGCATGAAACTCCCGTATTTGTGAAACAGCCAAAAAGTGCTGGTTGCTCTCAAGAGCCAGATCTGCGGATTTCATGTTTGATCTGAGAGAATCCAAACAGTGCACAGAGATATCACGATCCCCAAGATTCACAGAAATGGAATAATTAGAATGAAAAATCTTCAGTTCAGTTTAGCTCCCCATCTTCTTCCCTTCGTGTAGCACCGCTCAGTTCAGTTCAGTTTGGTTTTAGTGCTGCAATGTCAAATACCCCCAATGACACCACAAGGAAACTCCACCCACAATAACCACAGTTTTGTGGATTCTCCAGTTTAGATCCATAAACACTGGGTGTCTTTGTCCGTAGAAAGTGCTAAGCCGCTTTAGGTCCAACAGCAAATCTGAAGTCTTTTCGTCACATACTAGGTCCATATAGTGTGTGTATGTGTGTATTTGCGTGTGTGCGCATGCCTGTACATATGCATCAGATGTTTACAGTAGAGTTGGTGTTGTTCATATGGACTCTCATCTCTTGAATACTAGTGATGATTTTTTTTTGATGTCCAGCCAGGTTCACTCCTACTCTTCGCAAATCCCTGAAAAACAGCACAGAAGCAACAGGCCGTCACTCGTCAGGCTGCTAACAAATAAGGAAATACATGATGCAAGTGATAGAAAACACGGTAATTAAACCTTTTAAAAAATGTGTCCTTTAAAATGGTTTATTTATTTATAACTAGCATTTGGATGATATTGTTATTGGTGTTGTAGGGCAGTATTAGTAATACCCTCACAAGGCTCAGCTCTTGTAGATATCCGGATTAAAGCAATACAAAAAACTTTCAGAATACGGATATGGTAGTTTCTGGATGGTCCCTAAATTATGCATTCGGAAGTCATACTGACTTTATAGACATTCTCAGTTCTATAAATGGGTGCTGGCATTTAAGAATTATTTTCACAGGCTAGCAACCTTGCACTAGATCCTGCATTCTCATATTGTTTCAACCTTTACAACATTGTTTTTGACAATTTTTAAAGAAAGTAAAAAAGTAATAAAGAAAAATAAATTCAGTTTTGTACGCGCATTCGAGTCTGGATCATGTTACTTTACTTACATTTGAAGTATAAATGGTCACCCAAAGTTGCCTTTTCTACCAAAAAGAAATAGTTCCTACAAAAACTGATGACAGTAAGGTCTGGTAATCTTTTTTGAATACATTTTATTTTTTAATATAGTATTTCTGAAAACTTGAGTGAATAAAACTAAATATATATGCATGGCTAGATTGTCCTAGTACTTTTTTGTATGTCCGTACGTGTGTAAGTAGCCTTACTCTGAAGTCATCTGAGCCACCGTCTCCAGTGAAGAGTAACCTCCTTCCATGAAGAGCTCTGTGTAACGACCCATCTTGATGGAGTCGAGCCATTCCCCCACGGTCTGGCTCCGAGTGCTGCAGTTCCCTTCTACACTGGCATGCTCCACTAACAGGTTAGAAACCCTGGTACGAAGGAAGATGCATCAGAAGAAAGAGCAAGACAAAGTAATCAAATAAAAGCACAAGATCCTGCATGTATTACATGTATACAGTATCCTTTGTCAGGATGTAAAAGCAGATTTTAGGACTTTATTTGCACCAGCCCTGTTTCACATCATCATAATAAAAATTAAAGAGTGGGATTTACTGTGCAATCAACTACATTTGGAAGCCAAGGGCTGAGTCCTGACAGCTACCAGTGAGGTTTCGTTATGCAGGTTATGCACCATCACGCAAAGCTGAAAATGCAGTCCACTCAAAACTCTTTGTCATTCAGCTCACATGTTGATGCAAGCTAACAACAATCTCCACGCCGTAGCTAGGACAAGAGTGTTGTGTGGAACAAGGACTGGCGTCCCTTTAATCTGGCTAACTGTTTATTGCATGGGCTGTTAGATACGGTATTGATTTATTAACTGTGTTCCTGTGTGTGTTTGTAAATGTGTGTGTGTGTGTCTGTGTGTGTGTGTGTGTGTGTGTGTGTGTGTGGAAAAGAGAAAGATTTCACATCATTTCATTAATTGTGCAAAGGAAATAAAGTAATGAGGGTGTCTGGCTAAATGTCTGCTTTAGAGCACTTATAGCTGTTTAATGCTATTATAAACTAATGTAATGCATGTACATAGTGGGGAAATACTAATTGAATATTCAAGGGTTACAATAATCAGAGGACACCCCACTGAATGCAACACATACAATTCACACTAATGTGTAATTTTAAGAAAATCGAGCCACTTTCATTAATTTCTCTCCTCTTGTTTGCCGGCATGCTGCAGTTAGAGACTATGTCCATTCTGATTCAATTACGCAGCTACACAAGATTCTAGCAAAGACTCTTTTTTACATTTCTTTTAAATGGTGACAAGTCTATTAGATTGCAGAGCTGGGTTAAATCAGAGTAACGATTGGCCATCTATTGCTTGAATCCAAAAATATCAACTTTTGTGTTTCAAGATTAATATCAGTAAATTCTTAGCATATATTTTCTTCAAAATAAAAACACATAATGTAACTTTGTCATTGTTTTTTTGGGTGTAAATTCATACCTGTGTGAGGAGTTGAGCAGTTTTTTTAATGAGCTGGGATTGCGAATGAGTTTGTCTAGTAGACAGACAATTTCATCAAACTTGGGCCGGTTGCTGCGTTCCCGCTGCCAGCAGTCCATCATTAGGTGGTACAGAGCCTCAGGGCAGTCCATAGGACCCGGCAACCTATAGCTCTCCTCCACTGCCTTTATCACCTGCAGACAGACAGGGGGACGGAGAAACACAAACAGAGGTTAGGATTCAAAAAGTGGTAGGACAGTCCAAAGGATCTGCAAACAAATGAGTCTCCATCTGAAGTTAAGAAAAGGAGTGAGATGGATGGAAAGAGTAACACCCAGTTTACAATGGCAGGACATCAGGTTTAGCGTTAGCAGAGTGGAGACAGGACAGTGAAACCTCCCATGTTAAGTCTCAATCCTGCCCAGAGGAAAGATGACTGGGAGCCTGATCCAACTTTAATGTCCCCAAGTGGAAATGTGTCTTGCAGCCAGGTAAAACAGACTTAAACATGAAGGAAGAGGATAAACACGCTTTAACCGACTCACAAGGAATTGCAGACCTGTATAGTAAAGTATACTGGACCACATGGATTTAAGGTAAAATACTTTATTGAAAGACCAACAAATCAGAGTTAAATAGTGCAGAGTCTCTTTTAAATAACCTCCCTTTATTTGCAACTACTTATGACATTACGTCACTGGCTATTCATACATTTTCTTTTCTTTTCTCTTATTCTTATTGTATAATTGTGTGATGCCTTAAATCTGTGTGCTCCTGTATACTTTGGACTGAATCTCTTAAGTCTCTCCTGATACAGAACATAAAAAAAAGACAAACTTCATACAAGCAAATCATATGCCAAAGCACACAAGAGGTAGTAATGAGGTAATATGATGATGCAACATGCACCACAGGGCCACCTGTATACTCTTTAAAGAGACGGAAGGAAAAAAGTTTGAGAAAGAGAGAAATCTACTGCCTGGAAAAAGTCTGAAAAAGAATTTCCAGGTTACAGAGAGGACACAAATAGTTTGACGCCTGAACATGTAATAACTTTTTCCCAGCAGGACCACGACAAACTTCAGCAAAATGTCCCGAACAAAATCCTCAATCCTGATATTTGCTCGGGGGAAGCTCCTGCTCTCCATCTGAACCTACACTCAAACCTCCATGAAGTTAGCAAGCAAAAACTGACTCCCCTGCGAGGATCAACAAAGCGTTATTTGTGTATTTGATATGCTGCACGGGCCAGTTAATAATTTCCGCAAGTAACAAGATGCAGCACTGAATCACAAAAATGTTTTTTTTGGGGGCCGAAAATTGAGTTAGATGAATAATAAATAAACCCGGCTCTCTCAGTTAGACCTTGCAGTGAGAAGCTGGAGTTCTTCAGCCTAGTTCTGCCAGTGCAAGACACTGGAGGGAATTGATTTGTTGAGTTCATGACAGCCTTTGCTTGTGTCAAATTCACACAAAAGACAGACGTGATAGCACTCAAACACTCACGCATGCATGAAAGCGCACGTAAACTCAAACCAAAGCGCGAAAGAGAAGTGCGGCTTCAAACCGTTGCTTCGTGTTGAGAGGGAGAAAAACTACACATGGCTGACTGACAGGGAGGAAAGATCACAGGAGTTAAAATGAGAGACCGAGGTGGGCAATAGAGAGGGCGGCGAGAAGAAGGAAAGAAAAGAATACAGACAGAGATTGCATTTTTGAGAGACAAAAGACAGAGCGAGAGAAAGGAGTGAGGAGGAAAGGGGTAGAAATGGGAAACAGAAGGACAGAGCTTAGGGAAAGAGAGTGTGAGAGCTGGCAATTTCTGGCGCAGATCAGAGAAAATCCAGCATAACGCTTTCAATTAAACATCAAACGTCTTCTCCTCTCCTCTCCTCTCCTCTCATCTCATCCTCGGCTCCTCTCTTTCCCCCTCTCCAGACTTCTCTGAGACAGACGGCCTAATAACCAAAAGGAGGAGGGAGGGGTCTGAAGCAGGGGAAGAAGAGGTCACCGGAGGGCTGTGCGTACATATGTTTCCGATGTGTGTGTAGGAAATGGTATCTGAAGCAAATGCTACACTCTCACTCATCATGTGACGCGATGGCAGTTCTCCCCATTAAAATGACCTCCGGGCTGCGCTATAATGTAGGTGCTACCTCTCTTCATCACCTCTCTGATGAACAGAAACATGCAGGTCAGGTCGGTCCTTGCTGAGTAGAGAAGTCACTACCACTAGTAACTCCTTTACAGTTCATTTCGTTAAATGATTCTAAAATTGCTGCATTTTGTCTACAAGTGATCTAAGCACTAATGTGAATTTTATTATATATACAGTAACAATTATACATAAATTAAAAAAATGGTATATATATATAATTAATATATATATATAAATATATATAATATATATATAATATATATATATTATACAATAAGTTGACTGTGGAGAATTTCCATTATCGGGGTTATTAATGAATATCCTCACGAGTGACTATTATCATGGTAGAAAAGTGAAAAACACGGCCCGATTTAAAACCATGTAAGAAAGAACAGACTCAAACAATGTTGCTATTTAAAAAAGAAAATGTATTTATCCTTTATTTATGCAGGGGGAACTTATAATTTATGGTTACCATATTTATGATTGTTTTGCATTACAAGGATAAATATTTGTTTTCTAACAAAATTGAAGGTAAAGTGATTCCAGTATACGTTTTAGAATTTTTAAGTATATTTTGATGATTATCGGGAACATGATGAATTTCAATTACTTTGGGCAGAATAATCACTCCATGCATAATTTGTATATGATTTACGTGTTGTACTCTGAAACAGTAGATTATACAGATTTTATTTAAGTATTGGAAAATAGCAAACAAATATTAATGTTCCTGTAATAAGAAATGTATCATCACCTGTGTTAAGATATGAAGCAACTTCATGTTGGGTCTCGGCCCTGAGGTGGAGAAAGACTGAGGTTCCAGATTTATTCTTGACCTTGGAAACTGCAGATAAGCAGCTAAAACAGCAGTTTTTCCTCAACTGCTGTTTCCAAGGTCCTTCAGGCAAAGGTATGACATTTTGGGAAATACGCTTGTTCGTTTTCTGGCGGAGAGTTAGAGGAGCAGATCAATACAACTCTGTTAATAAATATAAAAGCTACAGCCAGGAGGCAGGGGGAAACCAGCTCAATTGGCTCTGTCGAACGGTAACAAATCTGCCTACCAGCACCTCTAAAAGTCACTAATTAACATGTACAGTATATCTCGTTTGTTAATTGCCAGAACATGTCATGGCTCTGGGCAGTTGCCAGGCAACCAGACTCCTAGAAGTTACTGGTTGCGGCCAAGAAATAGTCCGACATGTAATCCCCCCCGTAAAAAAAGGCAAATTGATATTTAATTTCTATTGATTAAACAAACCAGACATATTGCGTTAAATAGTGAGAAGGAGAAAATCAGGAAATCTACATTCTTTAACAACTGAGCAAACTCCACCTGCCAATGAAGATCACGTGATATGATTAAAAGCTGTGGTGAGATTGTTTTTCTCAGTTGCTATTTCATGGCTGTTGTACAATCCTGCTTTCTTTGCGTGCACCACCCGATGGGTAACAACATGTTTCTACTTGGTGGTTGAATTGAGGGGAGAATAGTTCAAAACAAGACAAATTCAAACTGACAAAATACATACAGCATGCACACAAACATTTCCCATAACAAACATCAAACTTACATCTTGATTTGACATCTCCCAGTATGGCCTCTCTCCGTATGACATCACTTCCCACATGACGATCCCGTAACTCCACACATCGCTGGCTGAGGTGAACTTCCTGTATGCGATCGCCTCTGGAGCCGTCCAGCGAATAGGAATCTTCCCGCCCTATGTCAACACGCAAGAACATTTACCAGATGGTGCAAACATGTTGAATTTAAAAGGAAACTATGCTTAGAAATGTAACCTCAACTTTCTATTTGTTGTGGTGCTTGATACAAATAACCATGACATGTTTACATCGACGGCAGCTCAGTGCCACACTACACAAATGGTCTTCCGGTGTATAAATACAGCTGCAGGCATTCAACAGACCTTAATTGAGACATTTCTGCGGCATGTGGTCCAACCCACAATTTCACTAATGAATACCAATTAAGGAACACATTCATGACACCAAGTTTCACTTTCAAATTCCCTGTCCCAACTGTCAGAGGGGGGTTTGACATTCCTCTGTTGGCTTTCCTCATCTTCATTATCGCGCTTTCATTCCAAAGATAGAAAAGTTCACAGGATGACTGCTGGTGTTCCAGAGGAACATGTGTTTTTCGTCTGATGAGTAGTGAAATTAGCTTGATGCAGTATTGATGAACACAGCAGCGGGATATTTCAGGGTCTGACGATTTGAACGCTGTGAATTACGTTATTCTCACTCCTCAGAGAGCGAGCGAGCGAGCGAGAGAGAGAGAGAGAGAGAGAGAGAGAGAGAGAGAGAGAGAGAGAGAGAGAGAGATAGGAAGAAGAAAAAGAAGAAGAGATGTAGCCTGGCAGTGAGAGGTGAGTGACAGGATATTTGGCGCTAAAGCAGCAAGACAGTGCTAATTGAGTGTTGCGGAGACTGAGCTGAGAACTAATTGGCCCTCCTCCTGCAGGAAGCAGCCAGTCTCTGGCTGACAGGACGCCCGTCAGCCGGGGACACACAGCTCAATTTAAAACCCGCTGCTGCAGTCTGTGCGTGTGTAGGTGTGAATGCGAGTGTGCATTTGTGTCAGAGTTTTCAACTTAATCCAAAGTTTGATATACCACAATGTGATGCTCACACACAGAGATACACACCACATTAAATATAAAACATAACAGTGTGCCCTCTAGTTTACCTTTCCTCAGTCTCTCTCACAGTAGTGCTCAAACAATCAGTCGATTAAACACACACACACACACACACACACACACACACACACACACACACACACACACACACACACACACACACACACACACACACACACACACACACACACACACACACACACACACCTTGGTGCAGTTTTTAAATAAAAAATGTATTTAATATTCAATCTTATATTATGAATTTACAATTTGATTAGAATGTTCTGTTAAAGAAAATGTACACAACTGTTTAATTATAGTTCTTAAAAAGAAAGAAAATCGGCATCAGTAACTATCAGAATCGAGAACTATCAGAAATGGACAAGAGAATTGCAACCGGTGCATCTTTATGATTAATTGATTGGCAGGTTTGAAACTTAAAAATCAATTGTTGTCATTTTTCTGCAAAAAAATTAGATGGTTCCAGCTTTTAAATGTAAGGATTTGCTGCTTTTATCAGTTGTTATGTTCATGGTAAACTGTTGAAGAAAATCTTTGGGCTCTGGACTTGATTACTTGAAATTATAATCTACAGAATAATTGACAATGAAAATAACAATTAGTTGCAGCCCTATTATACATACACAAACATGCACAGTCTTACCCGTGTGGTGTACGCAGCCTCCGGGTCATCTTCCAGGACTCGGGACAGGCCGAAATCAGACACTTTACACACCAAGTTACTGTTGACCAGGATGTTACGAGCTGCGAGATCACGGTGGACGTATCCCATGTCTGACAGGTATCTGCGTTATTAACACAAAAGAGAGGATTAAACCAAAACACTGTGCCTTATTGATGTGCACAGTAATACATTGTGTGTGTGTGTTTATCTGTACCTCATGCCAGACGCAATGCCTCGCAGCATCCCAACCAGCTGGATTACAGTAAACTGAGCATCATTTTTCTGAAACAAAGCACACACGGGGAAAAATACTTTTTGATATTTGGAACCGGTATCTTTAGTTAAACCACTGTATACAGTCTATGAGAAAAGTGGATTGGATTTCTGCATTATATATGCATTAGTTCTGTAAAGATAATGGAGTTTCCACGTGTATTGACATTCAAAATTGCCTGAAAAAATGCAGTTAAACAATGTGGTTCAATGCAGATAGTTTTTTCTAGTTTGTTCCATGTGTAGCATGCACAACTGGGTCAACTTGCAAAATTATATAGAAGGGCTAAAAAGATGGAGAACATGCATGACCTCTGCATTGAAAGTTGATAGCTAAGCATTCTATTAACGGCCGCTTAATTGTTGCCTTCTAGCATGAAATCCACACAGCCATTAATGCCACAAAGCCAATTACTGTGAGTTATAGTATCCCAACACACACCTCTGCACATCCAACTTTGGAGGAGTTTGAGGGGAAGCACATTATTGCACCTTACTCTCATTTATGCTTCTCTTTCCCGGGAAATATACATTCCAAATAATCAAATACATCGAGTCCCACCATGTTTTATAAACTCACTACCTCAGATCTCTGTTGTGCAAGTCACAGCCACTTTCTCGTTGCTCACTTCCCTCTTGTGGGACCTTCAAATCTCCATACCCCAAGTTAATAATAAAGTCTTTTTAATAACCGAGGAAAAATGATTATGGGGCAAAGAACCTTTTGCCAAGGACAGAATATGCTTTCTCTTTACCATTGCATGCTGGTCAGGAGGAAGCTCCTTGAAGGTGCGGCAGACA
Organism: Cottoperca gobio; assembly: GCF_900634415.1. Lineage (NCBI taxonomy): Eukaryota > Metazoa > Chordata > Actinopteri > Perciformes > Bovichtidae > Cottoperca > Cottoperca gobio. The sequence continues at coordinate 8,664,954 of NC_041366.1, forward strand.
TAAAAGAGTACACTGATTTAGTATTGCACTCCTTTTTGGCTAATAGCCTTGAGCCGCTGGTCTCAAACTAGTTTTTCATGAACAAACTTGTAGTCTTCAGCCCTAACCGCTGCTGACTGCCCATTGTTCAGACAGTCCATTATTCCGAAACCTCTACCGTCCGAAAGATGTTCCAGGGGACCGAAAGCCCATGTGTCTGACAGCCCGTTATTCCCAAAACGAACACCCAGTGTTATGAAAATACACAGTCTCCCCGCAACAAACAGAAGCATGTGCATGATTATGCAGAACAACATCATCTGACCTTCCCGATTTCTTTTCTTACTGGAGCATGAATCGCCCTACTCAGCCTGATTGGTTAGAATTCATTGTCCTTTGTTGATTGGGTTGGTTAAGTTTAGGCATGAGGAGTGAGATTGGTCAGGTTTTTGGGTGAGAAGATCAGGGTAAGCCAACAACAGGAGGAGTAGGGCGGGTCAGGCCTTCACCATAGTAGGAGAAAACATATTTCGACTAGGAAGGTCTGATGATGTCATTGTGCAAAAATAATTAGCCATTTGCTTCTGTCTGTTGCAGGGAGAGTGTGTATTTTCTGTTTAATGGGTCTTTGAAACCATTTGTTTTCGGGACGATGGCTGTCGGAAAAATGGCAAATGTTTTGGACTCTAGGGGTTTCGGAATAATTGGCCGTACCTGCTGACTTGAGAAAATTGATTTTGTGCTATGTAAACTGCTATCAAAAAAAGAGAAAAGTGAGAAGGTGTTAGCCTTCATACAATACTGATGAAAACAGTAAATTAGAGCACTGTAACCACTCTTTCTATCCTATTGAAAACCATTATGTCCTCTTAGTTTTCTCCCATAACAGATTTCTGACAGTTAGTTTAAGCCTAAACTTCCTCCAATCCAAAAGTCAATGTTTCAACCTTCCCCTAATCCTTTCCCAATATTTCAACAGCAGACAGCTCTCCTACTCCTGCTCATGATTTCAAGCTCAGTTTCTATCATTACTGTAACTACTACTTTCCCCATTCATCCACAGCAGCAGAACATCCCACTTAAATGTGAAATGAGATGTTAAGCCAAAAGATGTGAGTTATGAGCTTCATACTGCACTGTCCATAGCTGTGACCCTTAATCCCAGAGCCAGTCCAACCCCTGGTTCTCTCATGGCTGTGTCATTTACACCGGCCTCAATACACCAGCCTTCCATGTAATTAGCTCACAGGTTTGTCCGTGCTGCTCTGCCTGTCGGTCTTCCAGCTCCTCTACCTCCCTTTGCCATCCAGGATTACTCCCCAAGGCACACAGGGTAGTCATGTCAGCAGTTTCCACTGACCACAGTACATCCTTCCTCTGTCTTTTGTCTCACACCATCCTCCCATTCCACACACTCTGGGTGAGAACATCTTGTTGAAGATCTTTCAAGGTGTCTGCATTGCCTTTCAGGCACACTTCCAAACAGGACCATATTATTCTCACCTTTCCAAGATTTCCATAATTGCAGCTCTGAAACCTTTACCATCATGCAATTGTATAGCCATAATTCTCTCATCTCTCCATTAGCTATCTGCTGCAGGAAGTTTCCTCTTAAGAGCTCTGGAGAGGGATCACTCAATTCAGAGGTTTGCCAGCCTTCATTACAGTCCACCTTGTCCCTTAGTGAAGTCCAAATTGTCTAGACAGTGCAGACGTAATTCCAGCTCTTGAGTGCTCAGATGTCTTTCGTATTTTCTGGCAAAGTGATCCGTCTCACAGGCAGGGCTAGTAAACATTTCAAAAATTGTTCAAAAATTGCACCACATAGACACACAGACTGTGTAGGCTCCTGTGATTAATTAAAAATGTTTTAGAGAAAGAATAGTCACACCAACCTGAATACACAACTAAGTAACTTTGCTTTCCCCTTGAAAGATGTCAGCACCACTCCTGCCAAGTTTAACGAGCATCTCCATGTTGTTCACAGTCAGAAATGTTGCACATACCGGCTATGATTATACACAGACATTCATAGCTTTCACATATTTTTCTCCGGTTCATTTCTGCTTGAATGTGTAGAATGATGAGGTATTGAATTGGAATAAAGACAGTTTTGGTGCACATATTGTCCATCGGTGATACATCTTTTCTCCAAACAGCTCTTTTTAAATGTATTTTTCTTGCCATTCCAGAGAATTTGACGTGTTTTCCACCCCTATGATTGTTGTCCTCCCAATTTGGCATATCAGCAAGTAGTGGCTCTCCACCCCTGCCAGTTTGCTATTTACCTCAGTACAGACCAACACTGATCTATGTCTGAGAGCTGACTCCACTTCATTTTCAAATACCACAAATGTGCTGTCAAAACAATTCATTTTGATTGATTCTTGAGAACCAATTGTGGTTTTCCTTACCCTCCTCCTCTTCTTCATCTGTTTGTTTTTTAACTCCCCATCATCCTCCTCTTTATCCACTGTCTCCTTCATATAATTATCATCCTACTCTATCTCATACCCCCCACCCCTCCCCATCTCCTTATAATCCTTCACTTTATAACATCATTTATAGATTCCCCTCTCTGGAGCATCCTTGTCCCCCTCTGTCTTACCTTGAGGAAAGTGTCCAGAGATCCATTCTCCATGTATTCAGTGATGATCATCACTGGCTTGCCTGAGAAGCAAAATATGAGAACATACTTACATACAAAAACAATAATACATTAAAAAAAACACATATTTTTTTGTATTTTATTTTCTCACTTCTTTATCAGCTATCCAGATTGGCAATATTGGAGCTTTTTTGAAAAACATTACATTTCATTTTGTTATTACTATACGACTTTGTGACATAAATGGTATGCACGAGTCAGAAAAAGGTCATCTCGAAAGTACAACTCAAAGTACAACTGAGCTTGATAAACCACAGTTGAAGCTGTCAAAGCACATCTGAGCCTGACTGATGAACAACAGCTGAGTCTGATGGATGTTGAAAAACCGTGACAAAGTACAGCTTATAGACTAGAGTTGAGCTCGAGATTCCTAAACATCTACACAGTAAAACTGCCATATGAGAAGTCCCAGTAATCTGCATTGTGACATGTGTTATAAATCTTACAGGGTGAATCCTTGGCTCACAACTAGAAACAGACATGCTGATGACTCACTTTTGGTGACCACGCCCTCCAGACGGATGATGTTCGGGTGGTTGAACTGGCCCATGATCGACGCCTCCCACAAGAAGTCGCGTCTCTGCTGCTCCGTGTAGCCTGCTTTCAAGGTCTTAATGGCAACCTGTATCTCTCTTTTCCCGGGCAGCCTCAGCGGTCCGCTGCACACCTCGCCAAACTCCCCTGAGGCAAAGAGACAGAGCTCGACCGTGACCTCAACATTTCTGCCCAGGTTGACTTGCAGAAGTCTTGTCCAATAGTTGAAACAAACCTTTCATATTAACCTAAATCTAAAAGTTTCAATTTTAAGGCAACAAACTTAATCTACTTTTGGATGTAAACGTAAAGATGTGGAGGAAGAGAACACCTCTAAAAAAGACCAGCGAATAAGAAGAATTGAGGTTCTGACTTCTGTATAAATACCGGGCAAGCGTCACTCACTAGGAAACTAGAAAGCAAAATAAGTGTTATACTGAAGTTTCGATTTCACTGCTGCACAGCTAAAAAGCTTGTGAGGCGCATACATGTTGCAAATCAACATGTCTGTCAGCAGGGCACAAACACCATTTATAGCTGTGCGAACTGTCACTTTCTAGCAGTGTTTGGCTTAATTAAGTGCGTGTGTAAGCCTGCGTCTATAGAATGACACCAAATTATGAATGTGACAGGTTTATTTAGGTTGAAGAAAATATGACGCCCTGTTGTGGAGGTAATGAGAAAATGGTTAAATTCTAAACATGACAAATTTAGGCTCGACTCATTACTGTACACTGAGTGTGTGTTAATACAGTATTGTTTAAAACATAAGGTCCAACAGGATGAGAGTATTTTTACCTAAGAACGCTTAATTGAACAGGTTCACTTAAGAATGAACAATAATATATTGTGCGATACATTATTCTGGCTAAATCAGCCCGAAACTGATGCTTAGAATAACAAATATGTAAGACACACACACGCACACGCACACCACACACACACACGCACACGCACGCACACACACAGGCAGTCTGCGGACTCACCAGCTCCGATGATTCTCTCTATGGAGATGAACGAGACGTCAATCTCCTGGGCAAATTCATGCACCGCCTGGTTGGGATCTTCATAGGTGAGGGGGTCAATGTAGGTGCGCACCCCTGGGAACTTTACTGCAGACACACATGCATGGCATCATTAGCATTTAGATGTCATTGTTAACATTTACTCAGAAGGCTGAAGCAGTATTACTTTACAGCAATATTGACTACAAGATATTTTCAGTAATGTTAAGTAGCAGCTTGATTTGTTAGTTTCTCATGTACATTTCCACATAATGTTCTATATTATGATATAAATACATACAATTATGTATACTGTGATAGAAGATTTTATCCTTATTTCATATCCCTAATAAACATTATTTCTGCCTTTTTATATTATTATGTTGATGTGATATAGTACCTAACTACTTTTAAAAACATCATTCCAATCCCACTGGAGCCGGATTCAACATTCTTCTCAACAACACTTAAAAACTTAAGACAAACTCAAAAATGACAAAAAGTGCAGAATATTTTATTCCCCCTTTCCTTTCTCTTCTCTTTTTTATTTTACATAATTTATGAGAAATAGTGTAAAGATTGAAGTTCCCTATTCTGTATAAATGTCAAGATTTTATACAATGATTCATACCTTTAACCATCCCGAAAACAAGACACTCTTTCCGTCACTTTTGTGGCCATGATAAGTAATTAACATTAATTAAAATGTATTTCATGACATGGATTAATATGACCACACGTACTGGCACTTTGGTATTTTGGTATTTTCTCAGGCGCTGGTGTACTGATGCCAGCAGATGGATGGCAGGATGCAATGCCAAAAATGTGGCCAAATATATTAAGCTGTCACGGCCTATAAATCATCATAGCTTGTGCGTGTCCTCTGCCAACATGGCTGCCATTGAGCTGGCCTGTAGCTTTGTCATTCAAAGAATAGCTCTGAGTACAAAACATTGTCAACTGTACACACACACACACACACGCATGCGTGGGCCTACAGGGATGAACAAAATCTTACAGACGTGACCGCTGTCTGAACCCTTTACTGTGCATGTACTGTAGTTGAAACTCTGAATGAACTTTACCACACACACACACACACACACACAACACACACACACACACACACACACACTTACTGTGACCATTGTGGAAGTGCATCTTCTCCTCTTCAGGATCCTGCTTTGCTTTGCTGTAGCCACACCGCCTGAAGCAGGACACACAAACACGCCAATCAATGTCACGCCACAGTATTGTTGTGTCAGACTGGTCAGTTTTAGTTTAGGACTTATCTGTCAAGTAGAGACTATGTTGTCTTCCTTGGTGACTACTACTTTGCTAACACTAGCATAACATGTGGGGTTCCTCAAGGCTCCATTTTGGGACCTGTGTTGTTCAGTCTTGATATGCTGCCACTGGTAAGTATCTCCTCATTACTGAATGAATCAGCCCTATTGATAAACTGGTTCAATGTACTGATCATATCAACTTGCGGATGTCACATGATTTCTAACAATTCAACAAAGACAACGTCCAAAGTTCTAACCATCGGAGCAAAAGGTCCAGATGGAGATGCTGTGCATTAACCTAAAATCCCTGGTGTGCTTCTAGACCCGGATCTGAATTTTGAATCTCACATCAGTTATGTCACACCTTATAAATATTGCTAAAATGCAAACCTTTCTCTCCCAGGCAGATACTGAGAGCCTTATGCATGCCTTTATTACTTGCAGGCTAGATTGCAAAGCTCTACTTTCTGGACTTTCTAAGAAAGCTAGATACAAGCAAACTGTATCTGCGGATCAATTTCAGTCTTAACAGTAGCATCGTTTAGAAAGGATTGCACAGAATGACCAAGGCCAGAAAGAGAGCAGACATCTATCTCTCACCTGTCCTAAAGTCACTTCAATTGTAGAATATGTTTTAAGATCCTTTTATTAGTGTTCAAATCACTCCATGGACTATCGCCTAAATACTTGTCATACATACTCTCAATGTAGACTCCCCCTACATCACTCATGTCTTCTGACACTGGCCTGTTATTTTTTTTCCCAGCCATAAGAGCTAAGGGCATCAGAATATGTTTTGTTGAAATATCTTTTAATAATCTTTTTACTTTAGCATTCGCATAATCATAATCTACTAAATAAATATATTTTAATATTTTATCTAGCCCTGTTTACTGTGCTATGTTAATTGCATTGTTGTATTTCCTTTGTATTGTAAAGCACCTTATATTGAAACTTTGCACAAAAGGCGCTATATAAATAAACTTTAAATTTAAGTTTATTTAAAAAAGGCACTGACTAGTGTTTTGTCTTTGTCATTACTATTACACTTGTATTCATGGCACATACTGATGATTTAGAGGGGGTAGACAAAACAGTGGAAACAACTCATTAATTTAACCTGCTGCTGAGACAAACTGTGTCTGCGGATCAATCTCAGTCTTAACAGTAGCATCGTTTAGCAAGGATTGTACAGAAATCTATCACATGAAATTCCAATTTCTATTTTGAGATAGTACAAAATAGTGTACGCCCTTATGCATTTTATCTACTGTATACCTACACAAAGAGCAAACGTGACCGTGACATTTCCACTCATTGAGAAGAAAGGGGAACAGGCAGAGATCCCAGTTCAAGATACCACAAAATGGCCCGGACAAAGAAAAGCAAATCCTGGCCAGCAACTGGCACACTCCCACTTGGATCTAAGTGCATAATAAGCTTTTTATTTTCTCATAGGTTGCTGAAAATGCTGAAAACCCCCAGCCTTTCCGACATTAGCAAAGGAGTGCAATTTTCAAATAATATAATTTTTCAACAAAAGCTCTTTTCAACAGATCAACTCTGACTTTTGGCAGAGGAAAGTGCACTCTTGCGCTTTTTCTGATAAAGGCTATGTACAAAATAAAGATTTTTGGTCATGCCGCCTGAAAGAAAAAGCACATATAAGAGAAATTCACAGAATTCTGTCTGCATCCACATTAAATCCTTCTCTCTTATGCCCATGTATGGGATCCCCTAATGTACAGGCCAAACCCTGTATTCATCTGTTTGTTGTACGGATGTGTGTCTATGTGCTCAAAGCTTCTGTATTTCAATATTTATATAAGCAGCATCAGAGATGATCACAGATGACCCAGATTAAACAAGGGAATTGATTTTTAACTTGATCCTACACGCAAACAAACACACAAACATATGACACTGACAGAACGGACATTATCAAATGTGTATATTTTAGGGGTAAATGCATTAACGTTATTGCATTTGTAAAACCAAGAACCAACAACATGTTTAAAATGCTGGAGTTTTCCTTATTTTTCGGTTCTTTAAAAAACACACACAAGTCTTTGCTTGGCTAGAGGGGTCTGGTACGGGCAGCTGGATAGTCTGGGGGAGGGGAGTCTGTGTGCGTGTGTGTGCGTGTGTGAGAGTGTGTGTGTGTGTGTGTGTGTGTGTGTGTGTGTGTGTGTGTGTGTGTGTGTGTGTGTGTGTGTGTGTGTGTGTGTGTGTGTGTGTGTGTGTGTGTGTGTGTGTGTGGATCTGATGAGTCAAGGGGTTTGAGCACGCTCATGGCCAGTCAGCCTCTCCAACTTCCTACATGTGTGTGTATGTGTGTTAACCCATGCGTAAAATGCATCTGCACGTCTGTGTGTGTCTACACATGTGTGCAGTATTTGGATGTCTATGCATGCGGGTGGAGTCTGGAGGGTCACACAGGCGAATGGAGTGGGAGTTGGGGATACAGTGGTTGGAGGGGGTTGTGGTGCTTGTGTCCCGAATCAATCGCTGGAAAATTTGGCATTCCTCCATCTCTCCTCCCCCACACCAAATCCAGACCGACCCTTATCCCCTGTTCGGCTAAACCACAACCACCACTGTGTCTTTCAGATTATTATGTGTTTTAATCCTTGAACATCACCAGAGCCTCTGCTTTCTATCCATCTATATCATTCTGTCAAATATTACTCAACATCTTTGTGAATAATTAATCGCATAAGGATGAAATTAATTACTGAAAGGATGACCTAAGAGTTAAAGGGGATGGAAAGTTAAAGGAATGAAAGGGCAAAAATGTGTGCATGGATGAAAAAAGTGAATGAACAGATCCAAGGACGGATGGGTGTAAGAGCAATAATACAAGTGAATGAATGGGGAGATTGTTAATGGTGGTTCAGAAAGGCATTCGGACATATATAGCTGGTAATTAACTGAATAACATATCACGGGAAAATGTGTTTAAGAAAGATGAACTTTTGCACATGTATAAAAGAGTTTTGAGGAATTTTTATCACGCAACATAATATCACATGAGGATAAGAAGCTTAAAGTCTTCTCAACACTGCATATGTTTACCCAGGGATTACATGCTTTATTGCCTGGTTATGTACAGTATTTGCATTTGTGTGTGTGCATGTGTGAGAATGACATCAGAAAATTGGTTGTACCAATTACAAGACAAGGTTAAGTGAAGGTCATATAAGCCCGGGGGCATGAAGATACAACATTAGTGCAGTGTGTAATGTGTGGTGTAGTGTAAAAGGTACCCTATGTGGTATAACAACAACAAGTAGGCGTTTGTGCCGTGAAATGATGAAATGTCTAAATTAGAAGACGCGTGTGTAAGTGCGGTGCAGTCCGTGTTACTGGATACTCGATAGACAGAACACGCCACTTCTTAGCCTGCCTGCTTTTCCCGGTTGTAAATATAACTTTCAGCCCTAATTGCATTTCCCTCCCATTGTAGCAATCTGCAGACAGAAGGGAGAAGACAGGAAAGTGAAGAAAGAGAGCGAGAGAGATGCAAACCGGCGTAAACATTTGTTTCTACGCACCTACCCCTGCTGATTGAGTGATTATTGCGAATGCTCGGATAAAAAAATACATGAAAATAAATAAATGATTTTTTGCTGGTTTGTGATGACAGTTTTGTTTAGTTTTAACACCGAGCACCAAGGCTTTGTCAAATGTGCACCATGTGGATTGTTCTCCCCCTGACCCCCGGGAGCAGCACCTCTCTCCGTGTTCAGGCAACTCCTGCTTTACAAATCAAGCACTGACCCTAAAGCTACAACCTAAAAAGCAACCCTTAATCCTAACCTATTACACATCTCTAACCTCAAGACATGGATCTAATCCCATAATGCTGCTCTACAACACAGAAATATCTGGGTCACAAATGAGATTTGATATTTGGTCATTTTAGTTCTGTTAGTCAAGGGGATGTCCTATGACTGAGCTAACATACTGAATATCCACATAATATATAGCAATACACACGACTGTTGTGCTGTACTACATGATAAGAAATGTAATAAATTCAATAAAATCTCACTTTCACAATCTGAACACCATCTTCCATCAGAATTAAATGATTAAAAAAACACATCAAAATGTCCTGTCTTTGTAAAATGTCGTATATCATTGTTGTGTATGTGCTTACACCTGCACACAGACAGTATATGATGCTTTTGTGGTTGTGTCTATTTTCCTCCAGGTGTGTATTTATGTCTTACCGTCCACTGAGCAGGAATCCAGCGACCACCGCCAAGAGGACCAGAGCCAACGTGATGGCCACCGCTACAATCGAAGCTTGAGCACGCTCACTGGTCGCAGTTACTGCCAAAGAAAAGAGGTGGGATTAGACACAAAAAGTAAAACACACAAAAGCACACCTGGCATCTGTTGTTGATGCAGCCTCCAAAAAGCAGGTGGGAGTCACTTAAACGAGTTGAACTTGTACGCTCTCTCTCTCTCTCTCTCAGGTGTACTCACAGTAAGGGCTGGTCTGGAATTCAAAACGTCGGCTAAATGCACCATAGCCTGCTGAGGTCCTGGCTCGCACCTGTAATGCCACAAATACATCACACCTACAGTAAATATCACACCATATTTTGATATACTGCATATTCATGTGTTACACAGAGTTGTGTACCAAGTACTCAGATCCTTTACTTATGTTAAAATAGAAATACCAGTCTAAAAAAACTCAATTGCAAGTAAAAGTCCTACATACACAATGTTATTATCAGCAAAAAGTACTTAAAGTATCAAAAGTTAAAGTATTCATATTGCAAAACGGCTATATGATTATAGAATATTATATTGTTCTGTTTTTATCACTAAGGAATAAATGCAAGAGTATTTTAATAAAACATTTATTTTGTCAATGTGGAGCCAGTTTTAGGTTTGTATACTAATGAGTATATTGGTAGTATAGTACTGCATCATATCATATAGTACATAAGATGTAGTGAAGTACAAGTATAAAGTAACATACAATGGAAATACCTCAACATTGTAAGTACAGTACTTAAGTAATTGTGCAACAACCTCCTAATAATTGCTTATTCACCTCTTCTCCTCTCAAACTAAAGTGCTTTTTGTCCTCACATTATTATCTATCAAACCCTTTTTAAAAACATGTTTCGAACCCATGTTTGACCTGGAAGATGTAGACTGAAGAGGGCTTCAGGCCTTCCACCACCATCTCAGTCTCCTTGGATTTTATAATGGTGTAACTGGAGTCCTGCTCCTGTAGGAGAAAGGGGAGAAGGGTTTATTGCAATTCAGTTTGAAGCCTCGACTATTATGTTTTAGAAGATTTTCTTGCCTGTACATTTATTCCCCCTATTCTTCGACACATTTTTATGATCAAGCAACCTGTAGTACATGTTTGAGTGTGTGCAAGTGTATGTGTGTAAGGATCAGTTTCCCAAACTGTAACCGCATCAGGTTTAAACACAGCTAAATGGCCCCTCCATTAGCCAGAAGCCATTAGCTAACCACTGACCACAAACCCGTCTCTGCTCTCCTTTATACCTTTATTCTGACCTTCCCTGAAAAGAAGACATCAGAGGACTAAAAAGAGAAAAGAGGAAGGGCACAGGGACAATGACCTGAATAGAAGCATCAAATTGCTGTCTCTACCTAAGTCCAACTTAAAAAAAAGAGAGACTTCATTCAAGGGTTAACCTTCAACCACATAACTATATAAAGTATACAACTAAGTACACAGGTGTTGAGTGGTACTGGTTATAGCTCAACGCAATGATGCTTGTATAATTACATTAAGTTGCATTTAGGTGAACATAGCATTGACAGAAAAATAACCAAAAAGAAAACTTTAAATTTGAGTCTACTTTACAGACCCTATAATGAATAAAGTTGTATATACAGCATTTAGTTTATGTGGTAATTAACAGTTTCGCCAGAGACCGATTATAAAGCTAAATTATTAATTATTTGTCAATAGATTCGGTATATTGTATATAAAATACACTTGCACGTGAGAGTGCATGCAAAGTCAATACCTCTTTGTCTTCTATGTAAACATCTGTCCAATATGAGACACACAGCTTCGTATAAGAAGCAAAAACAACAACTTTTATTTACCTTTTCAAAATACTTAATCTCGTACTCCAGGATGATGCCGTTGGGGCGATCAGGCTCGGCCCAAGAAAGGGCGATGCTGCTCTTCCCCGTAAGACCTTTCCTCACCACGCTCACTGGGGACGGTGCTGCACACACACAAAGACATAAAAACATAATACAATTTCAGGCACCAACATCCATTTGTAGTGCATCTCTTTAATTCCAGTGTTTAACATATTTACATAAAATCCCAATAAGCAGTTATTAAACACAAGGGAAATGGTGTCGAAGTTGTAAAATATGTTGGGTACAATCAGCATCTAGAAGACACCCCTCTTTTGATGACACCTCATGCTTTGATGTTTACATGCGCAGAGCTAATTGTAATGCATGCTGTGATTGTTGTACGTTATGAAATATTAAAGTGGAGATGAAACATCAAAGAACAAAAATCCCAAGAAAGAGACCAAAACTGATGGTGGTGAAAAGAGGGGGTTTACTATATTACATATTGATGTAAATCTGTCATTGTTTCCAACATATTTTCCCCAGAGTTTCGTCTTTGGAATTCAAGTTTCTTAGTTACCAAAGTTTCCCGAAGGTTATTTGGCGCAGTCCATTGCACTTTAACTCAACTACTGTGATCATTTCTGGTTCCAAAGCAGCTTTGCCTCCAAAAAAATGTCTGCAATCTGGCAACAAGGTGCACCTGTGCCTAATTATAGTATCCCTTTATATCGTGCTATTCAGGAGATGCTGGCAGAGGAGCCCATGAAGTCAACTATGACTCTACACATCTGGCACACAGCTTGCAGATTCCAAAAGCGCAAATATTATCACAGGAGAAAACTTTATTTCGTCAGTACGATGTTTGCTTTTGGCAAAGTTTTCATTTCCATTGCAAGATTTTGGGTAATTTATTCTGCAAGTCAAGTGAGCTCACATGCGTGCGTTTGCATCAATCACGGAGCCATCCTGTTGTAACCTGAACTGTTGGCCCATCTCTCAAAGGGACAGTTGGAGAGTATCTGACACATAAAGAGCTTTTCACCAGGCAAAATGCTCCCTCGGGCAACATCCCGATAGTGTGTGAGTGCGAGTGTGAGCCTCTACTGCAAATGCAAAACAGCGTTTAGGTTTCAATAGCCTCAGCAGAACTCCACAGAGAATAAATCATCGCTACAAACACAGTAACTGTATCCTGAGTGGATGGTCGCACAGAAGTGTTATCTGCAACATCTTAAAAGCCTGAAACCAGAGACCGAATCACACTCAATGGTATAAACGGTAGGATGCGATGATGAAAGAGAGGGTTTCTTTTCCCAGCAGCTTAACGGGTAACAATACACCAACATCTAAGTTTAAATCCTCCAAAAATGGATGTAGTTTGCCATGCTATATGTATTCTAAAGTTTTGAATAAAGGGTCATATGAGGATGTACGGCTTGTAAAGCCCTCTGGTATACAAACTTAAGATTTTGGGTCATAAAAATAAACTCGACATTCCACATCTAAAATGTGCATACATTTGAATTAAGGATACTG